>NC_066580.1:431418593-431718593 GCF_024323335.1 Lathyrus oleraceus | reverse complement strand
GGTCAGATCAGGGAAGTTACTTGGTTTCATTGTTAGTCAACGAGGAATTGAAGTAGATCCAGATAAGGTCAGAGCGATACAAGACATGCCAGCTCCACAAACTGAAAAGCAAGTTAGAGGTTTTCTTGGAAGATTGAACTACATTTCCAGATTTATTTCCAACATGACTGCTACATGTGAGCCTATATTTAAATTGCTCCGAAAGGATCAAGCAATTGAATGGAATTCTGATTGTCAGCAAGCTTTTGAGAAGATTAAAGGTTATCTGCAAGAACCTCCTATCTTGATTCCACCCATTCCAGGGAAGCCTCTCTTCATGTACTTAACTGTGCTCGAAGGATCCATGGGTTGTGTACTAGGTCAACATGATGAAACTGGAAAGAAAGAACATGCCATTTATTACTTGAGCAAGAAGTTTACTGATTGTGAAAGCAGATATTCACTCTTAGAAAAAACTTGTTGTGCTTTAGCATGGGCTGCCAGACGTCTTAGGCAGTATATGATTTGTCACACTACTTTGTTGATCTCCAAAATGGATCCAATAAAGTATATCTTTGAGAAGCCTGCTTTGACTGGAAGACTTGCCCGTTGGCACATGTTGTTATCTGAATACGACATCCAGTACGTAACCCAGAAATCTATCAAAGGAAGTGTTTTGTCTGACTACCTCGCTAATCATCCTGTCGAAGACTATGAGCCATTGAAGTTTGATTTCCCAGATGAAGACATTATGTTGGTGAAAGATTGTGAAACTCCAAGCCCAGATGAAGGTCCCGAGCCAGGTTCATGTTGGAAGATGATGTTTGATGGTTCCTCCAATTGCATGGGGCATGGTGTGGGAGCCGTGTTGATGAATCCCAATGGTGGATATTCTCCTTTCACAGCAAGATTGTGTTTTGAATGTACCAACAACATTTCAGAGTATGAAGCATGTATCTTGGGTATTGAAGCTGCAATTGACACCCGAATCAAGATCCTTAAAGTATATGGAGACTCAGCCTTAGTGATCTACCAAGTCAAAGGAGAATGGGAAACTCGTGATGAGAAGTTAATCCCATATCGTGCCCACATTATGGGATTGATAAAGTACTTTGATGAAATCACCTTTCATCATGTTCCGAGAGCAGAAAATCAGATAGCAGATGCTTTGGCTATGTTAGCCTCTATGTTCCAAGTCAGATTTCTCAATGAGGCGCCACTTATCACAATTGAGAGGAAAATTGCACCAGCCTATTGTCTATTGGTTGAAGAAGAAATTGACGAGAAACCGTGGTTCTATGATATCAAGAACTACTTACAAAATCAAGAATACCCAGTGAATGCAACAACCCTAGATAAGAAGACTTTAAGGAGGTTGGCATCCAAATTCTTCCTTAGCAACGAGGTGCTATATAAAAGAAACTATGACATGGTTCTGCTCAGATGCGTGGACAGACACGAAGCAGACCTGTTGATCAAAGAGATTCATGAAGGATCATTTGGAACTCACGCCAATGGACATGCCATGTCTAGGAAGATCTTGAGAGCTGGTTATTATTGGTTGACCATGGAGTCTGATTGTTTCAACTATGCTAGAAAATGTCATAAATGTCAAATTTATGCTGACAAGGTGCACGTGCCTCCGACAATGTTGAATGTTTTATCATCACCTTGGCCTTTCTCAATGTGGGGCATTGACATGATTGGGGCAATTGAGCCTAAAGCTTCCAATGGTCATCGTTTCATCTTGGTTGCAATTGACTACTTCACCAAATGGGTAGAAGCTACGTCATACGCCAACGTGACGAAACAAGTGGTTGCCCGCTTCATTAAGAACCAGATTATCTGTCGCTATGGAGTTCCAAGCAGAATTATCACGGATAATGGGACAAATTTGAACAACAAAACAATGAAAGAGTTGTGTGAGACCTTCAAGATTGAACATCACAACTCTTCTCCATATCGTCCGAAGATGAATGGAGCTGTTGAAGCCGCAAATAAGAATATCAAGAAAATCCTGCAAAAGATGGTGAAAACTTACAAAGATTGGCATGAAATGTTACCCTTTGCTTTGCATGGATACAGAACCTCAGTTCGCACTTCAACAGGGGTTTCTCTCTAGTATATGGGATGGATGCAGTTCTCCCAATTGAAGTAGAGATACCATCTTTGAGAGTCTTGATGGAGACCAAGCTAGAGGAAGCTGAATGGATCCAGAATAGATATGACCAATTGAACCTCATTGATGAGAAGAGAATGACTGCTATGTGCCATGGCCAGTTGTACCAAAAGAGGATCAAGAGGGCGTTTGACAAAAAAGTCCGTCTTCGTGAATTCAAAGAAGGAGATCTCGTACTCAAGAAGATCTTGCCAGTACACAAGGATATGCGTGGAAAGTGGAGTCCCAACTATGAAGGCCCATATGTTGTGAAGAAAGCATTCTCCGGAGGTTCCTTGATTCTCACAACTATGGATGGTGAAGAGCTTGCACACCCTGTGAACTCTGATGCGGTCAAAAAATATTATGCCTAAATAAAACCCGCTAAGTCGAAAACCTAAAAAGGCGACTAAGGCAAAAAAAAAAAAAAAAAGGGTATCCCGGTGGATCATAACCTACAAAGGAGATCCAGGCAAAAGTTAGGGGTAAAAATAAAAAAAAATGAAAGCTCGCTAAGTTGAAAACCCGAAAGGGCGGCTTAGGCAAAAAAGAGCGTCCCGGTGGACTGAAAACCCGAAAGGGCGGTCCAGGCAAAAATTAGGGACAAAAGGCATTTGACTGTATCAGATTGTTTACCATTACTAAAGAATCAAAGTCAAAGATCAATCCAGTTGCTCTCGTCAGAAGCAAAGTTTTGGGAAAATCTTAGTCATTAGGGATAGTAGTGGTTATTGGATTCAATGTAAACCTTTCCCTATTGCCATCTTCGAAATGTAATACTCCATGGAGCTTTTGCCATTTGCAAGCTACCATTCTTGAATAAAAAAAAAAAACAGACTTTTCCTTTCAATTTTGTCATTTGTACTTCTCTTACCTTTCCTTGCTATGCAAAACGTTATTTGTTTGTTAATAATGACTTTTGAAAATGAAAAGGTTTTGAAAAGAAAATGTTTTGAAAAAAAACTTTGAAAAACATAATTTTTCTTTGACATATGGAAACATTGAAAGGGAAATGTTTTGTCTCCCCAATAAGTCTCAAGGTTGCAGAAGCATTTTTACACTGTCAATATAGAAATCCCCATTGAAGTCTAAACTGACAAGCACTCTTGGATAAATCCTTCGTTTGTGTGCAACTCTCAGGTTTGAGGATCTCCCTAGTGTCCATCTTGTGATACTTATTTAAGCTACTGGTGTTGAGGATGTATTCCCCATTAAATCTCCACAAAACTCTTTGTCTCTCCAGAGTCAGCATTTTCATATCATGATCATTCACATCATGCTCAATCATGTGCATTTGACATTTAATCTAAATCCTTGTTCTTAGTTGTCGTTCTTCAAACTCCAAAAGTCCAGCTATCATTAGCACTCTAGTTGAAAATCCAATTGTTGTTGGTACCTTGAAGTTTGAACATGACCAATGTTTTATTTCTAGTAAGTTGTTGGTGTCCCCTGTGAAAGTCAAATTGGTTAACCCCAATATTCCCCTTGAAGTCTAGTTGTTACTGGCATTCTACTTTGAAAGTCTAATTATTATTGACATCATTGTTAAAGTCCAGTTGTTGCTGGCATTAAATCCGCTAGAAGATGGTCGTGTTACCTTTGCTTGCGGTATAAAATCCAATCTGATTTGGCATATACAGAAGAGTTTAATTACCCTGTATTCTTCCTGATGGTTCCCGAAGGTCATGTTTGAACTCTTCATTATAGGGAATTTCCAGAGGATTGGATGTTTTATCTTGTTTGAAAACTCCAATGAGGATATTTCGAAGTGTCAACCGGTCATGCTTGAACCTGTTGATCAATCACTTTGAATACTTCCAGTTTGTTATTTTTAGTGTCAATCGGTCATGCTTGAACCTGTTGATCAATCACTTTGAATACTTCCAGCTCGCTATTTTTAGTGTCATCCGGTCATGCCTGAACCTGGTGATCAATCACTTCTTTCCAGTTTGTTTATTTCTTGTTATTCTCAGTGTCATCCGGTCATGCCTGAATCTGGTGATCAACTGCTTTGAATATTCCCCATTTTGTTTTTTCCCAATACATGTTATCCCCAGTGAGTCGTTGCTCATGGTCACTGACATTATACTCTATCTCCATCATTTCTTACATATCATATTCATCATTCATCATAAATCACCATGCTAGAATTCATTGCATTTTTGCATCATATCCCCAGCAGATCAAAAAAAATATGTACCAAAAAGAGAGTTTGTTTGTCCATAGCATATCATGCCATTGCATCTAAGGGCAAAATTTCCGGTTATTTCTATATTTAAATACCTTTCACACCGATTTCATGAGTATTATCATCACTCATGCCATCTGGAAAAGTTATTTAAATAGGGGCAACTGTCACACCCCAAATTTTACCCCTAAATTTCATAATCATTTTCATCATAGCCATCATTCATGCATAGCTAACCTCAAGATCAAGATATGTCTGGTTTGTTTCATATGTGAATTAGGGTTTCCCTCAAAGAGCTTAAAGGATTGACCATTCAAAGTTTTGGATTGGTCATCAATAAATCAAGTTTTCATACACTCAAGAGATCTCTCTCCATCAACAAATAAGGGTATTATGTCCTAATCAGAAGTGCATCAAGCTTCACTTTCATCTGGTTCACTAATTAGGATTTCTCAACAACATTCAATTTCATCTGAGAATTTTGATCAAGACATGATCTCAAGCCTTGAGAAATCACTCAACACACTAAAGTACATCTTAGGTCCCATCCATGATGTTCAATTTGCTCAAGAGTTTGAATTCATTGAAGATCAAGAATTGAAATTCATCTGATACACAATTAATGCATTACAAAGTCAAACCTTTGACTTTTGAGATTTATGATCAAATATGAACTTCTCAAGTTAAATTTCATAATTATATGCTTAATTGATGAATTTGATCAAGAAAAATCAAGATAAATGAGGTTACTTGCAAAAAGGGCAATCTTGAAAACATTGAAAATTTCACTAAGTACCCAAATTTCATGTTCAAGTGCACTACTTTCTCATACCATAACTTCCAATCCGAGCAGCCATTTTATTTGCTACAAATCTCAAATGAAAGCTCTTGTTTCATACTTCAACTTTGTCCTAGAGGGTTGATTCCATAAAAGTGCATGGATTTTGAGTTATGAGGATATAAAGTTGGTGTCTCAAGTTGAAACACTTAGAAAATTTTCAAGACAGCATTGATCCCTAAAAAGTGATAAACTTTACAGCCAGTTTTCATCATGATCCACTTTGATTCAGAAAAAACTCAAAACATGAAAGTTGTAGAGCATGTTTGGGGCTTTTTAAAAAGTACAAGTACATTTTTTTCCCATGCATGAGCTGTGAGTTTCGAAAATGGGAAGTTGGGGTTCCAAACTTGAATTTCAAGTCATGTTCATGCTGAATTTTGGAGGAAAACCATTTCAAATGTGAAGATCTCTTGATTGCAGGTCCTCTTGTGTATAAATCTCTCCATAATCAGATGTTTATATGAATCCTAAGGGCATTGCACAAGGAGTTGAGGTTTTGTCCATTGCATTATACCATTTATGGGTGAATTTGCAAAAGGCCACTTTACTACTTTGATAAAGCAAGCTTTATGCCAACAACTCAATCTTTCACCCTTGAAACTTGTCCCTAAAGATCACAAATAATCTTAAGAGATCAGAAGCAATCTTATAGAGGCTAGGGAGATATGACAAACTCCTTGAAATCCAACTATTCATGCAAACTTCACTTTCATTCTCAACCAAAACCATAACTTCACAACTTTTGTTTCTAATCAGTTCCAATCCTCACTCTTTTCCTATAAATAGAGGGATCTCTTAAGCCTCAAAGGACACAACAAGAACCCCTTAACACTTCATCAACCCCCATTCCATTAGAATTTGCAAAAACACACTATTTTTGCAAGTTCTCTAGCCAAACTTATTCTCCACATGTATCTTCCAAACAAACACCACAAATCATCTCTAGACATCATTTAGAACTTGTTTAATCACTTGAATAAGTTCTGTAACATCTACTTTATCATTCACCATTTCACTCCTTCACTTTGCAAGAACATTTGTGTGAGATAATACAAGTTGTTTCTGGCCATTCTCATTGTTCAAACACTATCCTCAAGGACCAACAAGGCTGGTGGAATCTCTCTTTTATCTCTGTAATAGCTAAGAAGAAGCATTGGACTTTCTCCAATAGGTAAGTGCACTTACACTTGAAACTCTTGTTCATGCATCATTCTTGAATATTTATTGAAGTTAAGATGTAGTACATAGTGTATTTATTGTCTGTTTGCTACTGTATGCATTATACCATGCTCATGCATTGAGATTTTTTTGTTTGAAAATTAAAAGTTCAGTTCTGGTTTTTGCCTTGGCACGCTTTATACATTGATTTTTAGGATGAGATAATGGTACCATTAAATTCCTTGCGAAAAATAGAGCAATTTAGGTTCTTACGGTTTTTAATTTCATGGAAAATTGAGAGAGTTATGACTGTTTGAAGTTGTGAAAATAATAATAAAAGAAACATGCAAGAACATGAGGAAGAAGATGATGTTTGGTGTCATTTTCCAGTTTCTGGAATCGTTTTATTATATATATTTATGTTTGTAAATAAGTTAATGGATGTATCGCCGCCCCAGCGGTTAGAGTGTGTGTGTTAAGGCTTTGTGTGTGTAAGAGGTCTGGGGTTCAAATCTTGCTTACCCCAGACCCATTTTTATTCATTGTTTTTTTTTTGCCTATTTATTTTTGTTATTTTTCATAACTTCAAAGACTCATAACTTGATGATCCCTAAGCCTTTTTAAGCCACTCTTTTTGCTATGTGTTCATAATTTTGTCTATTTTATGATGGTGAAAAGAAATTCCAGAATTTATTTATTTTTCACACACTTATACTTGTCTAAAGTTGACACCCTTTTTAGGATTGTTTTAGGGTTTCAAATGACTTTCTTTGGTTGATACTTTAATTTTTCTTGATCACCATGACTTGTATGAATGTTTTGAATCATATATGAACTTTGTTTGGTGTTGTTAATATATGCCTATTGATTTTGACCTATTTTGACTTACTTTAATGTATGTTTACATGTTTTTGTGCTTTGAACTTTGTTGCTATACCATGAGCTTTTGTGTGTTTATTTTGCCATTGATCCATGATTCACATGTCATTCTTTCATGTCTTGTTGAATCTTTGTGTGCATTTATGCCATTGTGTTTGTGTTTGTTTATGTGTTTACGAATGCTTTAAACTTGTATTAACATGTCTTTGTATGACTTATATGCTTACATGTTCAAACTTTTTGTATGATGTTGAACCTTTGTTTGTGATCATATTGAACCTTAACATGCATGTAACTTAAATTGTTTTCATGATCAAGTTGATGTTATGTCTAAACCATGTTTTACTTCATGCATACACATGTTCATTCATACTTACTATGACATCCATATACATGTTCATGAATTGTTATGTCATTCATATTTGTTTCTTCATGATGATATATCCATGTCATTCATATTCGTGTAACTTGATACATCTTTGATTGATGTTGTTATACCCTTGTTCATGTTCACATGTTGTACATATGTGTATACATACCATGCTTGATATTATTATGATCATGCTTTCATATCTTTGTTGATGTCATGCTTGAACATCTTCTTTATCATGTGCTTATATTTGTTGGTGTCATGTATGAACATCTCCTTCATTTGATTATCTTTGTGGATGTCATGTTTGAACATCTTCTTCATCTTTGTTTATATTTGTTGATGTCATGTATGAACATCTCCTTCATTTGATTATCTTTGTGGATGTCATGTTTGAACATCTTCTTCATCTTTGTTTATATTTGTTGATGTCATGTATGAACATCTCCTTCATTTGATTATCTTTGTGGATGTCATGTTTGAACATCTTCTTCATCTTTGTTTATATTTGTTGATGTCATGTATGAACATCTCCTTCATTTGATTATCTTTGTGGATGTCATGTTTGAACATCTTCTTCATCCTTGTTTGTCATTGTTGATGTCATGCTTGAACATCTTATTTGCCATTTGATTATCCTTGTTGATGTCATGCTTGAACATCTTCTTTATCATGTGCTTATATTTGTTGATGTCATGTATGAACAGCTTCTTCATTTTGCTTATATTTTGTTTATCTTTTTGCCTAAATCCAAGGGAAAGACCTCTTTTTGACTTAATGTCATAGGTAGTTTAGCAATCCCTAGTTTCCCTTTGACCTTGTTAGAGTCATTCTCACTTTAAACTTAGACTCAAGTAAGAGTTACTTGGTAACTCTTGTAAGTATGTTTGTTATGAACACTTACTTCCCCCTTGGAACCTTGATCACTACCAAGTGTTCCTTCGCCCTTAGTTAGGTGAACTACGGTTGCTCTGATTCCATCCTTATAAGGATACGTAGGCACATGACCGCGAAGTTTTGGCGAGCAAACTTAATAAAACCTTTAGGTCCTTCCCAACAAAACATTTCCAAATAATAACATAACACAAATACTTTCAAAAGGTTCCTATAGGATACTATAGATATTAAGGATGCTAACACCTTCCCTTAGTATAACCAACCCCCGAACTTTAGATCTCTTCGCATTGTTTTTACATTGCACAATTAGGGTTTTATTCGACCTTTTTCCCTTTCCCTTGGATAAATTAAAGTTCGGTGGTGAACATTTAATGTTTTGTGATTCAAGTTAATACAATAGCTTGATATCCGATTCTCACCGCGACAATAGTCCGTTTAATGTATTAAGTGTGACTTAATCATGAGAACACATTAAACATAAGGACACTATTCTTAAAGTATCCGTAGTCGAGCTTTAGTGTGAAGTGGGATAACATTAAAGCATTAAGACTATTATGTTTGTAGACTGATGATCACATCTCATGGATCATGGATAAAGAGTTATCAAGTCTTAAACATAGGTATGAATATTAGGAGTAATATTTATACCGGATTGACCCGCTATGAGAATACTATATAGAAAGTTATGCAAAGTGTCATAAGTTATTCTCATGGTGATAATAGTGTATACCACTCTTCGACCTGAAACCACTATGGATCCTAGATGTAGAGTCAAGTGCTTTGTTGCTGATCCAACGTTGTCCGTAACTGGATAACCATAAAGACAGTTGATGGGTACTCCACGAAGCATGCTGAGGGACATGAGTGTCCTAGATGGAATTTGCCAATCCTGCGTAACAGGATAAATGTCTATGGGCCCAATATTGAACTGGACAAGGGTGACACAGTCTATACCTTGTGTTCAATATAGACATAAGGGCAAAGGGGTAATTATACACATAATTATTATCACAGGAGGTTTTGTCAGATCACATGACATTTTCGTGACTTGGGTAGCAGTGATGTGTTGCTAGATACCGCTTACTGTTTATTATGTTAAATGTGTGATTTAATATAATTGTCAACGCCGCGAAAACCTATAGGGTCACAGACAAAGGACGGATTGATGAGAGATAGAGTAACTAAGGAACACCGTAAGGTACGGTGCACTTAAGTGGGAGACGAAATATGGTAAGGTACCAAATACTTAAGTGATATTGGGCATAGTATAAGATATGTGCCAAAATACACTTAAGTGGGCTTTTTAGCTTGAAGCCCACACAAGTGGTTCTATAAATAGAACCCCTTGGGTAGAAGCATTGTCACTCCAATCCACTCAGACAGAAATTCAAGTAGAGACTTGGAATTTTGTTTCCCTCTTTCTCTCACTCAAAGCCTTCATTCATAACAGCTAGCACTGCGATTGAAGGAATCCGTTCGTGTGGACTGAGTAGAGACGTTGTCATCGTTCAACGTTCGTGATCGCCCCGTGGATCTGTCTCAAAGGTTTTGATCATTATCAGAGATCTGCACCAAAGGTTTGAATCGCCACAAGAGGTAACGATTCTATCACTGATGATGCCCATTCGTAAGGATCACTAAATGGAGAAATTTTTAAATTCCGCTGCGCCTTGGATGGCCATTCTCCAACATGTATTTCATCCTTCCATTAGTATCAATCAAATCTTCATAAAATTTGATCTTTATCACCTTTCTATTATCAGTATCAGGAAAATATTTATTCAACTTGGATGTCAAGGCAGTGAGAGATGTAGTGCCATCTGGAAGCCAAAACTCTACGAAAGATGATGCTCCGTTGAAGTACACTTCTACCTTAATCAAAAATTGAGGATGAGGCATTTTGAGATGTTTTTCTCAAACGACAAGTGACCCCTATTTATACAACTTTGCATTCATTTCGGACCACACAAAATGGCCAGGGCAATCACATCCGTCAAAAACTGTCGGCAAAATCCTGATCATTTAAAATTTTATAGAATTAACTACCTGAAACTTCACTTTGGTTGAAATTTTCGGTAAAAATATGGCACTTTAAACATTTTCGATAAAATTGTAAACTCCGTAAATTTTAGAAATTCTAGTGTACCAAAAATTCTGAATACACTACCGGAATTTTAGGTGGTACCAGAAATTTTTGAATTCTCTATCAAAAATTTTGTACGCAAATATGTTTCAAAATTTTGGCAGGGGCAATTATAAAATTATGGGGAGGTCAAGTACAAGTGTGAGGGTGACAAGTTAAATATTCTTGGACTTGGAATGTAAGTTGAATGACTCAAATTAGATCCATAAGGCATCATATGATTATGGATTAGGACTGATAGAGGCTTTTATCCTGCCACTCCATAATTACACTCGGTACTCTACATATTTCCATAATACATATATTGTTCTGGTCAAAATTTTATCAAAATGTCCGAATGAAAAATCCGATAGAATAAGTAAAATTTTTGGTAAAAATTAAAAAATTCGATAGTGTATTCAAAAAATATGGTATGCATTTTTATCGAATTAAAAAAAACGAATTTAACATACCCGATATTTTGATAAATCTGATATCTTTGATAATTTTCCGAATTTAAGAAAAAGTTCGATAGTTCATTTTTTATAAGCAATTTTTTTAACACTATCGGATTTTTCAAGAAATCTCGATATGGACGATAGTTTTCCAACATATTTGAAAACCCCAATAAAAATTCTTTTTTTTTCCAAAAAAATTATGATTTTATACCTTATATTTAAAAAATATGGTATGATTTTATACCATATTTTTCATAAATTTGGTATAAAATTATAGTTTTCTAGAAAATTATATGATTTCACACCTATTTATTTAAAATTTAGTGTAAAAGTATGTTTTTTACACCTATTTTTAAAAAATCCGGTAAATACTCATACAAGTCCCAAAAAATCCGGTAAAAACTCAATTAATCTCCCCAAAATTTAATAAAACTTTAAAAAAAATTCAAAAATCCAATAACATAAATTTTTTCTAAAAATCATAAGATTCGCAAAGGCTATTAAGGTAAACAACCACTACAGTAGGGTGTCATCTATAAGTAGGGGGTGGCAGGATAAAACCTCGGACGAAGAAGAGTTTATGGCATATCTTCTCATTTTTGTTGGGGATTGTTTATTGTACCTTTAGTGACGCTAATGCACCCTTGTAAAAAAAGTTCCTATAGTATGAAGATATATTTCCGAATGTATCCTATATATACCACATTCATTCGTAAGTGAGTCACATTCTCATTTTGGCAAAAATCAGGACATAGATGCATCCCCGTAAAAAATACAGGAATATACCTCTAAATAGGTTTTAAGTCAAATATGCATCAGAATTTTCTTCTTCCTCATTTTCAGAAGTTTTTTCTTGATGCCAAAGCAAAAGGTGTGTGTGAGAACCCCCAAAATCCACAATTTTCAACCTGCTCAAAATTTCTACTGCATTGCGCCTAATCAAAGAGTTTTGTCAATTACTTCTCAAGTCCATTCAATTCATGTCTTTCCATTACTCACATTTGATAAGTTTTTTTTTTGTTTTTTTTTTTTATTTTTTTTTATTTTGTGATGCATGCATTACTAAATAGCTACATAAGGTTGTTTAAGGTACATTACTAAAAAGGTAGTTACATTAATAATTCGATAGTTTATTGAGGCATATGTTATGTTCCATTTTTTTTCGGGACAGACTAAGGTTTTAGACCTGCACCCTCTAATATGATCGTCCTAATTTTTGCAGGCTTTTGTGGGAACTAACATTAACATAAAGTTGTACAATTTTTAGGCTTAGAAAGTGCAACGCCCACGAGTCAAAGTTTTAGGTCCGAACTTTCAACTATGCTTGCCTCGCAAAAGTCTGTGACATATCTAAACAGGATAAACATGTATGTTTTTATAGGGGTGGCGAATAGGTTTTCCCGCCCCGTTTAGGCATGCCCACAAAAAATAGGGTGAAACTGACATAGTTAAAGGTGCGGGTTTAAAATCTTGACCGTCCGTGCAAAAAATCGATGGTGAGACGGACCTGGGGGCATTCCTTCTTTATAGCTTAAAATTTACAAAATTTTATGTTAATATACGCACTCACAAAACCCCGAAAACAATGGACAAAATAAGACATACATATTATAGGATGCATGCCTAAAACCTTAATCCATATCCGTTTTTCAACTCTAAGTTTGTCACCCCTAATCACACCCCTATAAATTCAAGTAGCCATATTAAACTATTTATATTAACTTGCACAACAAAATAATTCTTATCAAATCTTATTCATCTTGACCACCAAAAAAGAATTTAAGAAATATATCAACTAGTTTTTGGATTATGGGTAATCTATTCATATGACATTGAGAAATTTTGGTTTTTCAAATGAAACAATCAAGTTTGTTGATGACATAATTCTTAATGGTGATGAAGTACGAAAGGTATTGATTGAGGGAAAAAATGGAAAGAATCGTATCATTACATATGCATTATTTGTTCTAAGAATTAAGAACAATCTTCGGAAGAATTAAGAACAATCTTCGGAGTCTTGAGAAATTATTAGAGAAATAGTAAGTGGAAGGGATGGAGGATTGCGCCTAAAAGTAAATGTATTATTTGTTGCAAGAATGAACAACAATCATTTAAGTCTTCAAAAATTATTAAATAAATGGTATATGGAGGACAAGGCTTGTATATGTTTGACAAGAAAAAGGAAAACAATGTGTTGATGGATATTAAAGGCATGGAGCACATGTATTTATCACCTAAATTTTAGGAATCTAACAATGTTAAAGAGTAAATGTTAAGAGTCTATAGTCATTAGAATTGAGCTTAATTATATATAATTTTTTATTTTTTTTTATTTAAAGTGCACAAAATAAGCTAAAGAAAGTTCTAGATATTACTTTGTTAAGAATAATTAAATAAATAAAGGTAAAATTACTCATAAAATATATTAAAAGTAATTATATCTAATTTTAGATCTCTTAAAAAATGATTGTATCCGAGATCTTTTTCCCTTTGCGACCATCATGAAGGCCGCAAAGTCCAAAAACTGGGTAACCAATGCACATTAATTAGAAAATAGCCACAAGAGGAATGTTGACCAAGCAGTAAGTGCTATGGCTGCAGCACCATATGTCCATAACATAATAACAGAACACTCTTCATTTCCTACATCAAACAGTTGCGCCATAGTACCTGCATTACATTTTTCATTCAATTTTTAAGTTAGAATTCAGGACCAATTATATAATCATATATGCATGAATGAATCTAATTACTTACTAATATTCATTGCTGGTGGCATTGCATATTGCATCACTAGACTGTACTGAAACAAAGGATCCACCGGGAGAAGGCCAAAATCTGCCGCGGCTTTAACAATAAACAATCCGATAAGAGGTAGCACAAAAAGCCGAGTTACGATGATGCTGATCAGTGTCAATGGTTTTACACTTGACGATTTGAAGCCTGCAATTTCAACACAAAGTTAACAAAACAAAACCATTTTTTGGATACTGAATTGGTAAAGTTCTGCTATCAGCTAGTTTGATTTTTTCTGATACCTTGAGTGAGGTTAGCACCAAGTAAAAGTGTGATGCAAGGAATTGCTCCATTCCTGCAAAGTATTAGTTTCAACAAATAATTGCATGCTTAGAAAATAAGTAGAAATTTTTTAGGACTAATTGATTTCTAAATTATGGCACTTACCCAAGTAATACAAGTGTGCTTTGGATTACACTCAATGGAGCATTGACTCCAATTATTAGGTTTCTTAACCATGCCACCGCGCCAAAGAGGAAACCGAAAAACTGATAATTGAATATGGAAGATTTAATGTAACAAAGTATAAAAGAGGAAGAAGGAAAGAGAGAAAAAAAAAACTCACGGTAGCAATTGCTGGTGGTGACAGTAGCTCTACTACAAGATTGCGTAGAACTTCTATCGTTCTAGCGAGAAATGAATGATTCTCCTTCTTCAATCCAACAAACTGATCTTGTTGAACAATCTGAAAATCCAGATTAACATTCATTTCATAACAATCTAATATTAATTTAGGATATTTTAAATTTATTAACGTCTGAAATAACAATTAAACAAGTTAAAGGACTAGGATGTTGAAATATTAAACTTGATTTGGGCCTAATCTTATTATTTAATTTTTGGGCTTAATTATTTTGAGCTTAGTTTATTTTGGGTAATGTCTCTAGAAAATTCTTATAGTATTTGGAGTGTCTAGATATTTCTTAGGATTGTAATATCTTCTAGAATACTCTTTGAATGTCTAGAGTTGAGAACTCTCTAGAATTAGTGTGTCTAGAATTCTCCTTAGAGTACTATAAATAGAGATGTAATCCTACACTTTTGTATCAAGCAAAAATACAAAGTTCTCTCTTCCATAAATAATTCTCCTACCTATCAAGTGTCTATTCAAGCCTCTATTTCCACACACTCTCTCTAAACACAAAAAGGGTTTATTTCCAACAAAGTGGTATCAGAGCTTCAAGGTCCTAAAAAATGGCGAATGGAGGTTTCCCTTTTCAAATGCCGATGCTCACAAAGAACAACTATGATAATTGGAGTATCAAGATGAAGACGCTACTAGGAGCTCAAGATGTGTGGGATATCGTTGAGAAAAACTTCAATGAGTAAGATGAAGCCTCGCTAAGCCAAGGTGTAAAGGAGACATTGAGGGAGTCAAGAAAGAGAGACAAGAAAGCTCTCTTCCTCTTTTATCAATCAGTGGGTGAAGATACATTTGAGAAGATCTCCAACGCAACGACGGCCAAAGAAGCACGGGACAAACTTCAAACTTGCAACAAAGGAGTGGAACAGGTGAAAAAGATTCGTCTTCAAACTCTTAGAGGTGATTTTGAACGTTTATTTATGGAAGAGTCCGAGTCAATTTCTGATTATTTTTCTCGAGTATTGGCCGTAGTCAATCAACTTAAAAGAAATGATGAAGATGTTGATGAGGTGAAAGTCATGGAGAAAATACTCCGCACTTTAAATCCAAGTTTTGACTTCATTTTTACCAACATTGAAAAAAAATAGGGATTTAAAGACCATGACTATTGAGCAACTCATGGGTTCCTTACAAGCAGGCGAAGAAAAACAAAA
Organism: Lathyrus oleraceus; assembly: GCF_024323335.1. Taxonomy (NCBI): domain Eukaryota; kingdom Viridiplantae; phylum Streptophyta; class Magnoliopsida; order Fabales; family Fabaceae; genus Lathyrus; species Lathyrus oleraceus. Next base: position 431,702,950 of record NC_066580.1, on the reverse strand, counting down.
GAGAAAAATTAAACAAAAGGAGGCTAAGGAGCAACTACTACAACTCAACATAAAGGAAGCAAATTATAAGAGTCAAAGAGGATGAGGTCGTGGCCAAGATCGTGGGTGTGGACGAGGACATGAAGGAGAAGGAAGAGGCAGTTACAACAACTACTCTAACAATGGAGAAATAAGTTGGAATCCACAAGCAACAAGAGGTCGTGGAAGAGGAAATTCATGGTCGAGGTGTGACAAATCACAAATCAAGTGCTTCAACTGCAACAAGGTCGGTCACTATGCATCTGAGTGTAGATTCTCGAAGAAAGTTGTGAAAGCTAACTTTGTAGAAGAAAAAGGCGGAGAAGAAGAAACTTTGTTGCTCGCGTGCCAAAACCAAGTTGAAGAAAAAAGAAACAAATGGTACCTCGACACCGACGCAAGCAATCACATGTGCGGCGATCGAAGCATGTTCGTAGAGATCAATGAAGCGACAACTGATAATGTCTCATTTGGAGATGACTCAAAGATACCGGTCAAAGGCAAAGGTAAAATTCTTATACGCTTAAAGAATGGGAGTCATCAATTCATATCCAATGTCTATTATGTTCCTAACATGAAGAATAATATTTTGAGCTTGGGACAATTATTAGAGAAAGGCTATGACATCTACTTGAAAGAACATAGTCTTTTCTTAAGAGATTGTAGACATAACTTGATTGCTAAGGTGCCTATGTCAAATAATATAATGTTTCTCTTGAACATTCAAAATGATGTTGCAAAATGTCTCAAGACTTGCTATACCGACTCTTCGTGGCTATGACATCTATGATTCAGACATCTCAACTTCGACAGTCTAAAATGTTTGTCAAAGAAGAAAATGGTGAGAGGCTTGCCTAGTATAAACCACCCAGACCAACTATGCGAAGGATGTCTAGTTGGGAAGCAATTCCAGAAAAGCTTTCCAAAGGAATCAACGTCAAGAGCGACAAAACTGCTAGAGCTCATACGCACTGATGTCTGTGGACCAATCAATCCAAACTCTTTTGGTAAGAGTAAATACTTTCTCCTCTTTATTGATGATTATTCTAGAAAAACATGGGTTTATTTCTTGAAGGAGAAGTCATAAGTGTTTGAAAACTTTAAGAAGTTCAAAGCTCTTGTGGAGAAAGAAAGTGGTCTTTCCATTAAGGCCATGAGATCTGACCGAGGAGGAGAGTTCATTTCAAATGAGTTCCAAAAATATTGTGAAGACCATGAAATTCGCCGCCCACTAATAGTGTCAAGATCACCACAACAAAATGGAGTAGCAGAGAGAAAGAATCGGACCATACTTAACATGGTGCGAAGCATGCTTAAGAGCAAGAAGATGCCGAGAGAGTTTTGGGCCGAAGCAGTGGCATGTGCAGTTTATCTGACAAACTGTTCCCCAACAAGAAGCGTGCATGAGAAGACACCACAAGAAGCATGAAGTGGAAGGAAGTCTGGGATCTCTCATCTCAAAGTGTTTGGAAGCATTGCCTATACTCACGTTCCTGATGAAAGGTGAAAAAAGCTCGATGATAAAAGTGAAAAGTATGTATTCGTCGGTTATGACTCAAGCTCCAAAGGGTACAAGCTCGATAATCCAAATAGTGGAAAGATCGTCATAAGTCGTGACGTGGAGTTCGAAGAGGAAGATTGTTGGGATTAGAGTGTTCAAGAAGACAGGTATGATTTTCTTCCTTACTTTGAAGAAGAAGACGAAATGGAACAACCAATGATAGAGGAAAATATTACACCACCGACCTCATTGACACCAAGGTTGGATGAAACAAGCTCAAGTGAGAGGACACCACGACTAAGGAGTATTGAAGAGCTTTATGAGGTAACCGAAAACAGAAACGACATTAACCTTTTTTGTCTTTTGGGTGATTGCGAGCTTTTAAGCTATCAAGAAGCAGTTGAAAACGTAAAGTGGAGAGACGCCGTGGAAGAAGAAATCAAGTCAACCACGAAGAATGATACATGGGAACTTACTACACTTCCACGAGGACATAAAGAGATCGGAATAAGATGGATGTATAAGGTGAAGTTGAAGTATGTATTGTCTCAAGATCAATCTGTCAACATTTTCACCAAGCCACTAAATTGGAAACTTTCGTGAAGCTAAGGAATATGTTTGGAGTCACAAATCAAATTTAAGGGGGGATGTTGAAATATTAAACTTGATTTGGGCCTAACCTTATTATTTAATTTTTGGGCTTAATTATTTTGAGCTTAGTTTATTTTGGATAATGTCTCTAGAAAGTTCTTGTAGTATTTGGAGTGTCTAGATATTTCTTAGGATCGTAATATCTTCTAGAATACTCTTTGAATGTCTAGAGTTAAGAACTTTCTAGAATTAGTGTGTCTAGAGTTCTCCTTAAAATATTTTAAATAGAGATGTAACTCTAGACTTTTGTATCAAGCAAAAATACAAAGTTCTCACTTTCATAAATAATTCTCCTATCTATCAAATTTCTGTTCAAGCCTCTATTCCCACACACTTTCTCTAAACACAAAAAAGATTTATTTCCAACATAGGATTCAAACTGACGAATGAAAACAATACTAACATAATAACAACTAATATACTAAAATTTGCCTATTAAAAAATATATAGCCATAAGCTTGTTCATTAAATCTTACATTTTGGCTTTCAGAATCTTGAATATAACTCAACGGTGCCGCTTCTATCGCGGTGCTTTCATTGTCTTTTCCCGTTAGAAGGGGAGTATCTACATTTCCTTCAAGATCTTTGTTTGGTGCTTTTATGATCTGAGTGGCCTCAAGTGCCTTAAATCTCATTGAACAGCTTTTTAGAGTTTGATAAGTAAAAGTCCATATGAATATCCCACCAAGCTACAATTGAAAAAAACATCAATATAATAAGATAGATACATACACTATATGCTATATCGCCTAATGTAATCAAATTGTTTCAATGCAAAATTTAATTTAAATGCGAATAGGATGAAACCTTACTGCCATAGAGAAAGATGCATATGAGAGTGCATGACTGTGGCAAACATCATGTGCACCAAATGGACCTCCTTTCTCATTACATATTGCTGGGATAATTACAATAGGTAGGTTTCCCATGTTTCCTGATTAATTTAGAAAATAACTCATGAAATCACTTAACTTTAGACAAAATTCATAACATACGATCACGACGGGAGCTTAAAATCGTTTGAAAAATGTTCTTGTCATCAAAGAAATTATTATAATGATTGTATGCTAGATCGCTCTTTTAAAGAAATTTCGTGGTCTTTAAGATAAAACAACTCAATTACAAACTCTATTAGAGTCCTACTACGTTAAAGAAATATACCTGATGAACATGCAGCAATAATAAGACCTTCAACTTTTAAATTAGGCTTTAGTAACTTTACTAGTATCCATCCTAGAATCCCTCCGATTAAGAATGTGAGTCCAACATTAACAGGCATAAACCACCTGTATAAATTGGTAACTAACAAATGATTAAATAAACATAACCAATGAAGAGAAACACTAATGAGGATCAAAAGGCATATGTACATTGATATCATGTCTTGAAGTGAAACACTCTTGGCAAAACTTGAAAACACAAGTGAAGGAGTGAATATAAAGAATACAACCTGCAAAACAGATAAATCAAATTTGAAACTGTTTTGGATTCGAAGCAGTAATTGAAATTCTCGGATCAATCTTAAATCAATGGCACCGAGATCAATTAGTGCAGTAAATGCAGAAGAAGATCCATATGTGATGCATTTATTGAATATGTTACCTTGTTTAAGGATTTTCTAAAATCTGATGAAAGAATATTATTGAAATATTGAGTAGCCATAAGAGCTCCCAATGCACTAATGAGCAGAACTTGAATAACTGGCATAGAAGCCGCTTCCAGAAGCTCTAGAAATCCCATTTTTGCTTTTGCTGAACTATAGTATACAGAGTTGTTGTGTTCTGTGCTGAATCTGAACTGAAAAACTTGAATTTATTTCTGCAGAACAAGAGAAAGATGAATGATTAGCCACCAGTGATTATTTACTGTGATGAAGTAGGGTCAATGACGAATGAGTGAATCCCACACACGTTCCAATAAATTTGGTGACAATGTGACATTTGTGTCATTGTTTTTGGACCAAATCATATGCTGTGACGAATGCATTTAATTCATCAATCAAATATTATATAGTATAATTATAGATAAATTTTCTTTATATTTAGAGGGTGGTGCATAACATCATCTAAAATTATTGATTCAGTGTATATCAATAATTTAAATATGCATCTCACATATATTTATCTTAGTCATATGATCTGGAATCGACGACTCAGATCTTGATTTTATTTGTCTCAACAAACGTCTTTTTCAAAAGATAATTTTTTTAGCGTTACACAAATCTAGAAGAAGGAGATATACCTATCTATTCCAAATCTACAATTTCGGTTTCCAATCTAAATTTAAAATCTAAAATCTAGATATTAACTTTTAAAACTTAAACCATGAACTCAAAAGTTGATATGTGTCTGATTGCGTACCATAAAAAGTTTGCAATAAGCATGACCAGGGAGTAGAGACAGCTTGTATATTTGTTGTGATGAAACAAACATGCATCAATCAATATCATGTCCCACACCAGATTCCACCTCCCCCTAAATTCAAGGTTTATTATTCCATTGTCGCTTTGTAACACTTGTAGAATAAAATAATACATTTTAGTCGAGTAATGTTTTTTAAAAAAAAATTATTATTTTAATACTAAGTTTTTATGTTAAATTATTTAACACGTGCTCTTATGATTCAAATTAGCTGAACCTTTTATCCAATAATGTTTAAACTAATTCAATGAATTTAAGAGACTAAAACCACTCAAAAGTATTTAAAAAGTACCAAAGTCATACATAATTCAAATTAGAGGATTAAAATTATAATTCATCCTTATAGAGTATACTTTAGCAGAAATTTCACGTCTCTCTATAGAATAATACTATTGTTTATATAAAAATTATAGCTATAAAGTTGTAATAATACAATCTATCTCATCTGGTTTCTAAGAGCCATTAAAAAACTGATAAGGTTTCCTAAATATGTATGGCTTCCATGGTGCATATATAAAACAACATGTCAATTTCTTTAAGGGATTATAACATATAAGTATTTAACATAGATACTGACAAAGAAAAAACTAGGATGAAACAAAATCACATTCATTACATTACATATTATTACAAAGGACCACTAAATCAAAATGAAAGAAATAATACACATAATGTTGAAATGAGTTTGAGGTATGAAATTAACCTGGGAAATTGAGGCTCTCAGCCACAAAGGAAAAATTTTTTGCCTAAAAATCTGGCTTTGTCAGGGTGGATATGTATAGAGAAAGATGAAAGAAAGTGATACATATATATCCCCGATCATGTTGGAGTAAGCAATTTGGGTATTTCCTACAACTTTGACCAAGTCAAGTTAGTCAATCACGCAAATGGATGAATATCAAACTACTATTTATTTCCTTTGTATTTAATATAAATATAAATAATTTTTTTATAGTAAAAACATGTTTTTTTAGTATTTTTTGATTTATTAAGTTTTTATTATGATATTTTGTTTATAATATTTTATTTATATTTATTAATATTAATAAAAAATTGGGTTTTCTAAAATTTAGAGCCTATGTTATAGAATTTATTACTCTTGGAGAGGATCGATCATAAATTTATAAATATAAATAATTTATTTATATTAATATACAAATATAGATAAATATTATTAACAAGAATCAAATCTTAAATTAAGAGATTACAACCAATAATATATAAATATAAATAAATTAATATATTGAAAAAGCATATACTATAAATGTATTATATTCTAGATTATGTCTAAGTGAGGATTCAATTAAATCCATCATCGGTGAACCAACAAAAATATACCATCAAATTTATTAAATGACTTAAATTTGCTTAAAATAAAATAAAATATATAAAAAACATTTTCACGTAATCCTACCCATATTTTATTAGTTAGTGTTGTCTCATACTCACGTTTCTCTTCTTTTTTTATTTAAAAAAAAATAACTATGTTTTTATAAAAACAAAATTAAAAACCAAAGTAACCATGTGTCCAAAAAAAAAAACTCCTCGCCATTTCCATCCATCTTCTAATTCTCTCATTCAATTTTTCTTCAAACTATCGTGTTATATTATCAAGAGAAATGTCAATTTAATTAATTCAGCAGTAAAGCCTCCGATGAAGATCCGACTTTGGAACACGAAGACTTTTGAGCATCTTCAGAGGAGCTTGATCTGTAGGCTAGATGAAGACATTGCAGACGATGAAAATATTAGAAGAATTCAAAAGTTTGTTACGGTGTACAACAACAATGGAGAAAGTCGTTTTTGGGAGTCAGATAAAACTGATACTGATTGTTGTATTATGATGCATAGTTCAGAAGAAATTGTTCTGATGGTTGTAATCGCATAAATATGTTATTTAGTCGTTGTATTTGTTTGTCTTGTTGTTTAGTTGTTGTTTAGTTGTTGTTTAAATTGTTGTAGTCGAATGTTGTGATCTTTGTAAAATGAACGTTGTTTTCAATATCAAATAAAATGATTACATAAAATGAATTACATAAAAAATGCAGGACTAAAAGTGGATTACTGAATTATGTTGTGGGGATTGCTCCAATATTGGGGTAGTTTGTACGATTGTGTTCGGGTTGACCACATGAACTACATAATCTCACTGTTTTGTTCGTCGTGTCCATTTCGGTTCAAATACACATGTTGTTAAGGCGACCATTTTTCTTTCTTCACATATTTTCATTGTGACAAACTATCTCCCCTTGATATACAGGCCAATAATCCTCCTTTTCTACCACCAGAAATCTATTATTTTATACATTGCATACATTTATGACTTTGTAAACGGCAGATAGTAAGTTGGAAGGGTCATGTTGATCCTTTGAACATGTCGCTATGACATGGGAACAAGGCATATTGAAGGCTTAGAACTTTTCGCAATCGCACCAACCTCTATCTAGTTCGATTGGATAGTCCCCCCTCATTGTAACCCATTGCCTCATTGATCCGCTGTCGCGCGCGGATCAAAAACGAGTATTTTTGACAAAACATAGTTAGCGATAAATTGACTCGGATTATCGTTCTCATAAGGATTCTTGAATGAATTAACCAATGATAGTAACGATTAGTGGGGTTTTGGTTGGTTTAGGATTCAATTAAAAAAATAGATTAAAATAAGTGATTATTGAAATAAGTTGTAGCAATAATTTACTGATTCGGTCGTTGCCTATCATCGACTATCGTAATTCCAACCGCAGATTAACTATTCCTATTCGATTATAATATCAACTGACAAACGCAATTGATAGTATAAGTTGTATGTTCCTATTATCCGAATTAAGCAAACGGGATTAAGTTTCATGAATTAAGCAAACATGAATTAAACGGACTCGATAACGAATTAAGCAAACGAAATCGTGACTATAGTTAGGATCACACAATCAATCGGATTAAATCAATATAGCATATGTAAATCGGATTAAGCAAACAAAATACATATATTAATATTGAAAGGAATAAAAAACCTGAATAAGAATTACTAAAATCTTAAGGTATCGGAACCCGAATACAGCAAATTGTTTGGATCGATTAGTTCTTCATGAGAATTCTCGCCAAAGTTTTCAAGTATTTTGTGAATAGTGCTGATCCTCATGTTATGCGGCTGCTAGGTATATGGAAAATAAGGAATTTGGTTTACAACCCAACTGGATCAAAAACATAACCTAAACCCAAAACTAATGACCCAAAACTTAAATAAAATTAATGCTGCAACTTCAATGACTTTTCTGGCCCTGCTACAGTCTGGTTCAGCTCTCGACTTCTGAACAAAAGTTGTAGATATTTTTCTTAGCTTTCCATCTACTAGTAGCACGTCTCATTCCGATACTCCTAGCTCAAGATATGATTTTTCTCGCGAAAGCTGCTAATGCTGAAAATTAAATACGAAAATTAAATAAGTGCAAAAATAACATAAATTATGAAAACACATTAAAACATAAAAATAATCAAATCAGACCGAAGAAATGCTTAAGTACAAACATGGAAGAACGTGCGTCCAAAATGCACTGATCAAATTCCCCCATACTTGAACTTTTGCACTCCGAGCAAAATGAAAAACAAAACAAAACACAGACACATCAACGGTTACTCATTCTAGGCTACAAGTCATCTTCGGTTAAGTTTGCTTCGATAGGTACTAATCTTGCACACTAAGAATATTGTAAGAACACTAATTCACAGTTATGCAGACATAAACCTCCTGAATACACAAATCAACTCGAATCATATTATTATATTAAAGCCTAACTTACTCATCCTTCTTTGGCTCTTTTTCATTCAGGCGCAATCACATTAAGCCCGTTATCTCCACACACTCATAGCAAGGCGACCGGTTAGTGACTCTGATCATTTTCTGCACGGAGTTCTAGTACTTAAGTGGCATAACCCTTTGCTTACTCAATTGTAGTTGCGGGGGATCGGACCGTAATCCGCCCTACCAAGTTCAGCACCAGAAACCGCTGAACCAACTACGACTAGTCTTATTTTCAAAAAAAAAATTGAAGGTTCTACATCCGTTGGGTTAAGTGATCGGGTGAGGGTCACCAAACTTAGAAGGTGCATTCCCTTTTCTTTCTCTTTTTTTTCTTTTCCGGAACACTCACTTATGTTCATCGGCTTCCCTGCGTAGAGTGTGTGTGAGATGGTGCTGACTGCTGAAATAAACTACTCAAGAGCTGTCAGAGAATGAGAATTTAAGGCTAAAACATAATAAGAATTCGAATCAATTTCCATATGCAGGAGACTTACGGTGTTAAGACGATACCGATCTTGTGAATTTTTCCCAAGTCTCCGCAAACCAACCTCAAATTATTCTATAGCCTAAAACTTTCAACAAAAATGCAATTTTTTTTAGAAAGAAAACAAAAACAAAACAAAACAAAGAACAAAAACAAAGAAAATAAAGTATTCCCTCCCCCACACTTAAAATATACATTGTCCTCAATGAAAGAAACAAACATAAAATAAGAGGGAGAAGAGAGAGGAAAGAACACACCTAAGTAGTCAAGGAGGATAGGTGATCACATAAGCAGTCTTTCCCAAAGAGATATATTATACATTTTCTTCTTCCAAAGTGGGGCTGTCATGGAGTAGCTTTGGGTAATGTCCATTGAACTTGAAATTTTTATTAGTATCTTCGCCTCTTATTCCAGGATCAAAGAATCTTCTAAAAGTAAAAGTGTCAAATGGACACGTGAAGGTGATCTGATCTGGAATGTCAGCCAATGTCCAACCAAATGCCTTTTTATGCTTCCTTAAAACCTGCAAAAGCTTATTTTCTTGATCGAAATCAAGGTTAGAAGAAATTATAGCCGGTAGTTTTTCATTCATCTCTAAATAAGCATATTTCATATTTTCAGGAAGTTGCTTCAGCTCGAGGGAAGGTGGCTGCTCAATAGAAGGAGTGTTTGGGGCAGCCGGGATGTCAAGAGCTTTATCTACATGGACAACTTTATTTGCAACCTCATCTGCAGTAAGAATATCAACTTGCAAGGCAGCCTCAATTTCAGCACAAACAGAGCAAATTTTAGTTTCAGTACAAATATCACAAGAATAAACATCATCAAAACCAGACAATGATGAAAAATCAGATGCTAACAAATCACTACAAGTATCATCAACAATTTCAAAAATCAAATCTATTTGAAAAACAGAATGTTCTTCCAAGGGTTGTTGGTTTGATCCTTGAGCTTGCTGCATGGCATTCACCAAAGTGGCAAGCTGCCCAATCTGTGTTTGCAAAGTCTTTAAAGTAGAATCTACTTGTTGTTGAAATTGGAGATTATTTGCAGCCATTTGTTTGACAATATCTTCTAGTGAAGGTCTAGAAGGTGCAAAGCACACAACCTCAAATTCCTTCAGATGCTCATGCAGATCCTCACCTGTAAGACCACTAAACCTTAGAAACAAGTGTATTAAACCAGATTTCAATTCAAAAGGAACCGAAACATCAGAATATTCAATACAAAAGTCATTATAATTAACATCAGGAGCAGCAAACTGCCTTAATGTTCTTTGATCATTCATGTAATAAAAAAAACACAGAAATACCAACTATGTCCGAAATAGACAAAAACAAATAGAAAGAAGAAAAACGATTAAAATAAATTCAGAAAAATACAAAAGCAACAAACTTAATCTAATGACGTGAAATAAAAATTTTGAGATTTTTTTTGGATTTTTTCGACACTATGAAAACAGTAAAAAAAATAATTAAAAATAGAAAAACAAGGAATTTGGCAAATTTGTTGTCAAAATCCCTTACTCTTTTAGAGAAGAGGAGTATTGATCACACGATTTTTCTGCTTCCAGTAGGCAAAAAACTTATACAATCAAACACAAACTTTCCAAAAACCGGTTTTTTCTGACTCTAGACGCAACTCCGAACGCGAAACAGTACAAAAATTCGGAAAAATAACAGGAAATTGCATAATAACAACACACACAATACTTAAAACTAAACTATTGGCTAATTCGACAAGAATCCCCGGCAACGGCGCCAATTTGATCCGCTGTCGCACGCGGATCAAAACGAGTAGTTTTTCAAAAATGTAGTTTAACAACAACTTGACTCGGATTATCGTTCTCACAAGGATTCTTGAATGAATTAACCAATGATAGTAACGATTAGTGGGGTTTTGGTTGGTTTAGGATTCAATTAAAAAAATAGATTAAAATAAGTGATTATTAAAATAAGTTGTAGCAATAATTTACTGATTCGGTCGTTGCCTATCATCAACTATCGTAATTCCAACCGCAGATTAACTATTCCTATTCGATTATAATATCAACTGACAAGCGCAATTGATAGTATAAGTTGTATGTTCCTATTATCCGAATTAAGCAAACGGGATTAAGTTTCATGAATTAAGCAAACATGAATTAAACGGACTCGATAACGAATTAAGCAAACGAAATCGTGACTATAGTTAGGATCACACAATCAATCGAATTAAATCAATATAGCATATGTAAATCGGATTAAGCAAACAAAATACATATATTAATATTGAAAGGAATAAAAAAACCTGAATAAGAATTACTAAAATCTTAAGGTATCGGAACCCGAATACAGCAAATTGTTTGGATCGATTAGTTCTTCATGAGAATTCTTGCCAAAGCTTTCAAGTCTTTCGTGAATAGTGTTGATCCTCATGTTATGTGGCTGCTAGGTATATGGAAAACAAGGAATTTGGTTTACAACCCAACTGGATCGAAAACATAACCCAAACCCAAAACTGATGACCCAAAACTTAAATAAAACTAATGCTGCAACTTCAACGACATTTCTGGCCCTGCTACAGTCTGGTTCAGCTCTCGACTTCTGAACAAAAGTTGTAGATATTTTTCTTAGCTTTCCATCGACTGGTAGCACGTCTCATTCCGATACTCCTAGCTCAAGATATGATTTTTCTCGCGAAAGCTGCTAATGCTGAAAATTAAATACGAAAATTAAATAAGTGCAAAAATAACATAAATTATGAAAACACATTAAAACATAAAAATAATCAAAGAAGACCGAAGAAATGCTTAAGTACAAACATGGAAGAACGTTCTTCGCGATAGTGTTTGAAGGGAGGTTCTGTTAATGCATATTCTGCATTCACAACCTTCTTCTGAAGTGTCTTGTCTTTGATCTCCCACATGAAATTTTGAGCGATGTGTCAATTGTAGTAGACATGTGTAGAAGGAGGATCTCGCTAGTTGTTATCAAGATTTTTATAAGCACTCTCAACCTTTGATGCATGGTTCATACACCAAAAGAGTCGGTGGAATATTCAATTTCCACTAACACAAGTCATGTTTGGGGTATATGCTGACAGGGTCTCCAAAATTGTAAAAGTCCCCAAAGCATAATGCTTAAGTGCCACTAGGTATTGTGGAAGTTCTTTGCACGAACCTTCTAATTTCTAAATACTTGTTCAACCGCCTTAGTCCTAGCTATCCATGCCTTGTTGTACGAGGGAATATAATTGTATCGTGTAACGATATGCGAGATTATTGTACTTACCTTCAATGATAGATATTTGCTAATGATAGACAATATTTCATCGCATATTAACTAAGAACTGAGTTTGGAAAGAGTTCGTTAGGGAGATGTGTGGTCAATAGTGTTGGTGTAAGCCCTAGAGGCCAATACATTTTGGTACTTGTATCGAATTATTTATTAATAATAAAAGGCATTCTCTTTATTATGGTTGATTAATAAAGTCCCTGGAATAGATAGTCCGTTTAATATATTAAGTGTGACTTAATCATGAGAACACATTAAACATAAGGACACTATTCCTAAAGTATCCGTAGTCGAGCTTTAGTGTGAAGTGGGATAACATTAAAGCATTAAGACTATTATGTTTGTAGACTGATGATCACATCTCATGGATCATGGATAAAGAGTTATCAAGTCTTAAACATAGGTATGAATATTAGGAGTAATATTTATACCGGATTGACCCGCTATGAGAATACTATATAGAAAGTTATGCAAAGTGTCATAAGTTATTCTCATGGTGATAATGGTGTATACCACTCTTCGACCTGAAACCACTATGGATCCTAGATGTGGAGTCGAGTGCTTTATTGCTGATCCAACGTTGTCCGTAACTGGATAACCATAAAGACAGTTGATGGGTACTCCACAAAGCATCCTGAGGGACATGAGTGTCCTAGATGGAATTTGCCCATCCTGCGTAACAGGATAAATGTCTATGGGCCCAATATTGAACTGGACAAGGATGACACGGTCTATACCTTGTGTTCAATATAGACATAAGGGCAAAAGGGTAATTATACACATAAGTATTATCACAGAAGGAATTGTCAGATCACTTGACATTTTCGTGTCTTGGGTAGCAGTGATGTGTTGCTAGATACCTCTCACTGTTTATTATGTTAAATGTGTGATTTAATATAATTGCCAACGTCACGAAAACCTACAGGGTCACACACAAAGGACGGATTGATGAGAGATAGAGTAACTAAGGAATACCGTAAGGTACGGTGCCCTTAAGTGAATTATAGAACATCGTAAGGTACGGTGTACTCGAGTAGAATACGAAATATGGTAAGGTACCATGGGCTTAAGTGATTTTGGGCATATTATAAGATATGGGCCAAAATACACTTAAGTGGGCTTTTTAGCTTGAAGCCCACACAAGTGGCTCTATAAATAGAACCCTTGTGCAGAAGCATTCATTGCGGTTGCATTCTTTTCGTTTTCACTCTCTCTCTCTCTCTCACTCAAAGCCTTCATTCGTACCAGCTAGCACTGAGATTGAAGGAACTCGTTCGTGTGGACTGAGTAGAGACGTTGTCATCGTTCAACGTTCGTGATCGCTCCGTGGATCTGCATCAAAGGTTTTGATTGTCACAAGAGATCTGCACCAAAGGTTTCAGTCGTCACAAGAGGTAAATATTCTATCACTGATCATGACCACTCGTAAGGATCTCTAAAGGAGAAAATTTTAATTTCCGCTGCGTTTTGGACCGCAATTCTCCTTCAAATAGAAGCAGCGACATCAACAGATCATAAATGAACCTATCATACAGTATGCTAGACCAAATCAAAATTATATGAATTGGTATAGTTTAGTTACAACGACACAATTTGTGTCTTACCCGAGGTATTTGATCGACCCAAACCAGCGAGCTTCGTCATCATACGCCCAACAAGCAACCCCCACCCAACAACCAAGCCCACACCATTACCAAATCCAAAAACAATGTCAATCCACCCAAACCCAACAACCAACCTCACAACATCACAATAGCATATACACCCAACCACCAATCAAACATGATTACGAGCTCAGATACACCCAACCCCGCAACCAATTCATGCCACACACCCAAACACAAAACAAGAGCGTAATCCATACCACCAACAATCTTATGTCGCCACCACATCTTACAATAGCTTCTATGATGCATATGATTCCACCCTATCCCACCATAGCCCCCAATCAATTTACACCTAAACAACACACCAACAAAGTACCCAAACATCACACCACCAAAGAACTCAAACATCACATCACCAAAGCATCCAACAAACACATTCCTTTCAAACACAACAAGAACCATTGCTTCGTTTCCAAAATGATGCAATGTCTCAATTCAACCAACCGGCCCACCCACACGTATGCAAGTAACACGACCCAACCAACATGATACAACTACGACAACATGGACACCAAACTCCATTACGGCAGCGTCGACCACTAGGGGGATATGATTGAAAATTTTTTAGATATGTCAAGACCTTCGCACTAACCACATTTTTCTCATGTAAATGCTAGGAGACTCCAAACACCTCAGGGAAATCGTGGGAGACCTCGAAGACAAGTGAATGTGTCAGGGTGTGGAAGTAGTGGGCGTTAAGATCGAGCAGGTCATTAAATTTATATACAATCGTTGTGTAATTCTATATGATGGAATAATATTATAATTTAGTTTTTATTTTTCTATTTTATTGTTAAAATAATTTAAAATAAATCAAAACAACGCAGCAGTCATTGGCTATAGCACATGCTCCTAGAGGATGTATGCATGCGTCATAGACAGTGGCATGACATGAATCATGCGTCATAGACATGACATGAATGCATGTGTCATAAACAATGACGCCTTAGTTCAAAATAAGAATGTATGTGCCATAGTTGTGGTGTATTTTATTGGCGGAGAATATTTTTGTTTGAAATATAATTACTTTGATATTTTTTCTAAAAATATAATTCTTTTTAACAACATGATTATTTAAAAAAAACAATTTTCTCAGTTAGTTAGTGTTCTCTTCTTTGTTAATCATCTTAAAACTAAAAATGTTAATATCAAGAATTTAACTTAAAGAGTGTATCAATCTCACTTTAATTGGTTTAAGTGTATATTTATGCGGTTCTATGATCGATGGTAGAGTTCAGATTTTTTACTCAAGTACCTCGCTTTTTAAAAAAAAATCAAAATAACTCACTTTTCAAATTATTTCCCAAACTACCCCAGTTTAAAAAAAAAACTTTAAGGCGTAGGTTCCAGATCAATTGGCGTCTATCCTTAATTTTAAAGAAGGGACGCCAATTGAATTGGCTACAACACATGGTGCTACCAATCCAATTGACGCCCATGTGTATAAAGTGAGAGGAGGCGTCAATTGGTATGACGCTTCCGTGTATTGTGTAATTTTTTTGGGTATAAATAGATGTGTTGGGTGATTCATTTTTTCACATCTCTTTTCATTATATTGCAAACATGTTTCGTCTTCGTCGCCGCTATGGAAAAGTGATTTATTCGAGAGACAAACCTCCGGTGGAGATGATGTTTTGGAACATCTGTCGTTTCGAGCAACTAAAGAGGGAGTTAGTTCGTTGATTAAATGGAAACATACCCGAAGAGGAAAAAACTAGAAGTATTGAGAGACTTGATGGTGTACATGGTTAGGTGCGAGTAAAAAATGATAAGGATGCTAGGGAAGTGATGTTTGGACCAGATGACATCAGTTTGATTGTTGTAATCAGTTAGAAATGTTGTGGTTAAGTATTTTCATATGTTTTGATATTTTTTGTTTGTGTTGTTTATTCGGACCTATTCGGTTTAAGTTGGAGTAATGTTTGTTGTTAACCTTGTTGTAACAAAAAGTTATTAATATATCAAAATCAAATATTACAAAGATTGAAAGGAGGTACTAAATTATGATGCAGAGGTTGCTCCTAGATTGGGACTTTTTTTATTGTGTCCGGGTTGACGACATATACTACATAATCTTATCATTTTATCAACCGTATCCATTTTTGTTCTAATACGTGTGTTGTTTGGTCGTCCTTTTTTCTTTCTTCGCATCTCATCGTTGTGTCAAACTATATCCCCTTGATATGGATGCGAGTATTCCTCCATTGCTAACACTGAGAAGCTTTCATTATAGACATTCATGACGTTAATGGCCTTATAAACATCAGATATATGGTTGTAAGCGTCCTGGCGAGCATGTGTGCATGACGCAATGACATGGGAGCAAGGAATACGGAAGGCCTGGAACTTTCCACAGTCGCACCAACTTCTGTTTAGTCTGACAGCATATGATAAATTTGGCATCCCCTCATTGTGATCCATTGTTTCCTGTACACTAAATTTTTTCCTATGACGGTCAAAGAATGTAACCGCGTGTGTGCTAGCTTTGATAGTTTCCTCTTTCATGACTTTCATAAAACATTCACTGAATAATTGACCTGACATTAACATTGCACTCCATCTTTCACCTCTAGTTGCGAAGGTAGATGCCAACCTAAAATAGGTTGTCCTGACAAATGCGGTTATTGGTAGATTTATAATGCCTTTGAATACGCCGTTCATGCATTCCACAAGGTTTGTTGTCATGTGGCCCCATCGACAGCCTCTATCAAATGCCCTTGTCCACTGCTCTAATGGTATGTTATCCACCCAAATTTCTGCATCTGCATTAGACAATCTAATTTCGTCACGGTAATGTTGAAATGACGGTTGAGTTAGAGCATACCTTGCATTCACCACTTTTTTGCGAAGGTTTTTGTCTTTGATTGCACGCATGAAGTTTTGTGTGATATGTCTAATGCAATAGACATGGGTAGAAGGAGGATTATGCCATCTATTATCATGGTTATTATAAGCACTCTCAACGGCAACATGTCTATCTGAAATCAAATAAAGATTGGCTTTGTGGAGCGACATGTGTTCTGAGATGACTAAGGAAGAAACCCCAACCACCAGCAGTTTCACCTTTATTCTAGCATTATGTGAAAGATGGCGTTCCGAGACACACACATTCTGGTTTCCAACCGATGAATATACTGTGATGTTAGAAGATGTCTACATGTTTTTGGGACTGCCCACAGAGGGTAAGGCAGTAAATGGTAAAACCAACTATGCGAATTCAATTTGCATGGACCTCTTGGATGCTGACTTGTTAAATGATAACTCGAGAGATCAAGGTATACTCCTTTAACGCCTTAAGGCACATTACAATAGCTTACAGTTAGATGAAAATTCGACCGAAGACGGTCGAATAATAAAAACTATGTGTCATATTATGCTTTTAATTGATTTATTTTTAGTTCCCGAAGGTAGTGGTTTTAATATGCATGTTATGTATTTACCTTTACTAAGACATGTAGATAGAATAAGAAGTTACAGTTGGGGGTCCGCTTGTTTGACTTATCTTTATAGCTCTTTGTGTAAAAATGCATACAGAGACACATCTACATTTTTTGGATGTGTTGTTTTGCTCCAAGCATGGGGTTGGTCCAGACTACCATCCCTAGCGCTTGTCAACCACAACTCGTTCACATCCCCGTACGCACAAAAACAAGTTCTTAACAATTGACTATATTTACTTACTTTATCGATTATTATCTCTAAATAATATATTTACTTTTATGGTGCAGATGGTCGGCACATGGTATGAGTTACAACAGATGTCCTAGACATGGTATTACCAAGTATCGCAATCTCTTGGATCACCTTTGACCAACAAATGTATTGTCATTAACCTAATTAATTAGTAATAATTTGTTAATTTCTTCTAACAAATTTATAATCTAATATATTTTCACATATCAGTTCATTTGACGTCCATATCTAAACTTGAATCATGACCATGAAATCAACGAACAAGATGCATTCGTTTGGACTGCATGCACCCCGATCATAAGATTCACCACGGTGGAGATACATAATAGTGATCGTGTTAAATTGCAGTTTGGTATGCTTCAACACATCCCAGATCCCCCAACAAACCTCGGAGAATGACATCTACGAAAAGTTAACGACCAATGGAACTATAACCCTTGGCAAAGCTTCGCTAGATCTGAGTGTCGAAAATGGAAGCACTAATAAGACCATGTCTTAACTGATGTTGTGATGTCAACCGAAGAAAAACCAACTTGTAATTATATGGCTTGGTATATATCAGTTGGATTTGAGTTCCTCGTCGAGGATATGTACATATACGACCCACGTCAGGTAACGTACACAAAAAAAGGTTCAACATCTAACCCCCAACGACATTGTCAGTCTGGTTACTCACAACCCCTATCTATCAAAATTTCCGGTCCACAAACACACAAACCTACGATCCTAACATGCCAAACACCCAACCATAATACCAAGAGCATACCCTGTACCACCACCAACAAGTAGATCATCATCAAGACACCTAACAGCGCTATGCACCCAACATATCACCCTACCATAGCCGTCTTAGGCAAAACACTCAACGATCATTTAACATCAACCGTCCATCCTCTTACTATAGCCAAGAAGCCCAAACATCACAAAACAAAAACATGCAACAACCATATGGCTACCAAACACCACAACAATCATTTCAACCTTTCCTTGATGCATCATTCACACCAATGTCACCCTTCAATCGTCATGGTCGCCCTCCAATAACTCAAACACAACCCAACTACTCTGGCATGGGTCACAGACTCAGCTATGGCGGTAGTGCTTCATTGCATACATAGGACTACGCGGATTTGTCTGGATATCTTAGGCAATCTCCTATAGGTGGTGATGATGTTCCTAGGCCCTCAAATACTCAAACACCGGGGTGAATCATCAACGTGGGTTAGAGCCACGTGTTTGGGTAACTAGGGGATGTGGGACCGGAGGTCGGTTAGGTCATCCCGGTCAACGACATTAGTCTTTTTGGTTATCGTATGTAAACACATATTAATATTAATATCAATTGGTCCGGTTTCGACTTTTATCTAAAATGTACATTGTTTTAAAAAAAAATTACAAAACACACATAGGTGTCAGATCAATTGACGCCTCCTTTAAAACCTAACACACAGACGCCAATTGAATTGGCAGCACTATGTGCATAAGCCAATCAAATTGACGTCACATCTTTAATTTAGAGAGCAGATGCCAACCTATCTAGCATCACCTCTTTAAAGTGGGATAGTTTGGAAAATAATCTAAAAAGTGAATTATTTTAGATTTTTTTTTTAAAATAGATTATTTGAGTCAAAAATTCGTTGAGTTCTGCAATTAAATATACACATATCATTTTATATCAAGATTGTTGTCTTTTAGTGGGATATGATAAAACACACCAGCCTCTTTCTTATCTAGACTAAAATATTTTAGGAAGTTTTATGATAACAAAAAAGTGATAAAGGGAAAAGAATAGTTCTCGATCCTATAATTACAAAGAAAAATTAACGGATGGAAAAAATAATTTGTTTTTTTTTTATCTCACAATCTAAAAACTAATTTTAGATTTATGATTATAAAGTAAACTCTGAATTTATGATTACAGTCATTCATATTGCTTAATTATAAGATAAAATTAGTTAAAATAGTCTATTTGTCCTGATAAATTAATGAATTTTTTATTTTATGTCTAAATCTCTATATCTTATTTTTTATATTTGTTTTAATGTTTAAAGTCAAAATCTATATAAAGTATTGCAGATTTTCTACTAATTTTTCTTTAAGTTTTTTTTGCGAAATTTACTTTTAAGAATTAAAACTAATAAAAAATGAGATATAAGAATTTAAAAAAAACTAAACTAAAAAACTCTTTAATTTATCGGAAAAAAAACTATTTAAACTGTAAGATAATGATGAAGATACGGTTACACAAATGAAAGAGAAATATGGATGACATTATGTGTGGAAATATGTAGATGATTTTTATTTTATTTAAATAAATCTAAACTGTTAAATAAATCAGACGGCATATTTTTGGCATATTTTTGTTGATTCATCGGTGAATGATTTAACTAAACTTTCACTTTAGACGTTACCTATATTTTAGATACAAAAATAATAGATACAAAAACATTTCACAATCATTTGAAATGTTATTTTAATTTCACACGTAATTTTAAATGTAAAATACATTTTACTTTCTGTTTTAAAAAATATCATAAAAATTCTTCCCACCTGTTTTAATTAAATACATAATTATATTATTTGTACATTGCATACATCTTATTTAAATGAATGTCTAAATTATTTTTATAAACGAAAGACGTAAAATTTTAATTGTCATTAAAATATTTTTTAAATATTACTGATTTTAGTATAATTTTAATATTAAGGTAGATATTATTTTTAATACAGATATCGTTCAAGTTTATCTTTATTTAATTTATATTTAAATTAAATGATAGTTCTATTAAATAATTTTTATTTTATTATTATTTTGATGATAATAATTGTTGTCGCCTTTGAATTTTTGGTGTTGCTGCAAAACTAAGAACAAATGGAGTTGAAACAGAGAAATTAATTTGCACGATAAACTTTCAAAGCGTGTAGTTTTACACTAAGCTTAAGGAACAATTCACCCCACCAATCTTTCTATGTTGGATGCAAAAGGAGTTACCGGCAAATTTCCTGCAGGATACTTTGGAATCCTTAAAGAGAATTGCACAATCTCTCTAAGTGTATCTGTTGATAATATTTTACAGAAGAATGTTTCTTTCAATTGCTCTCATGCATTAGAGAAGAGAAAGATGATTTAGAATGAGAAATTATTTGAGATTGGTTTTTATTTGTGTGTTTTTCCACTGTGACCATAACCTGTAATTTATATTGAAAATCACGTCTGTTATGAAACAGTAGCAACTCTTAGAAAATGCATGACACTATTCCAATTGCAACTTAGTAACAACGTTTCGCATAAGAATAGCAAATATTTGTTTATACGTTGCAACTACTCCTAAAAGAAAGGAAACCAATTAAATGACACTTTAGACCAATAATAATTACTATAGACCATGCAATTGAAATATGAAAACTTTGAATATAATATTTATATTTATATTATTAATTCAAATAATATAATCATACAATTAATTATTATTTTGGAAATTTTCTCACAATCCCCCACCATTTTCAAAGTAACTAAATCTCATAATTCTGGAAAAATCATGGTTTCAGATATTGGTATCTCACGATTTGAACCAATACTTAGTAAGATATGGGTTTCACTCATCCCGAATAGACATTGGTAGACAAGCTTTGAACCAACTACTCATTAGAACAAGTGTGCAAAACTTACACATGAAATCTCGATACTATCAAAAGAATTGTAAATATGACACATTTGATAAGGCCTTATGTCATGTATCCTTTTCATGAGAATTTAAGAGTCAAACCCTTGAACTCTATGAAGCAGCCTACTTCATTCTCATATAGGTAGACTATATCAGAAAAGCTCCCATAATAAGCATTCCAGCAAACATATGCTATATATCTATTAAGAGAATAATCTCATCCTATCACTTTTACTTTTATGGTCTGAGTACTTTTTGCCCATTGGGATGTTTCTATTGTTAAGTACTTCAATCACTCTAATAATATACTTTCATCATTGAACTCAAGACTTGATTTTAATCAAGTGTGAGTTGAGTTTCCACTATTGGTGATCAATAAGATATGGGCTTGAGACCCATCCCCAATGATGTCTTCAACACCATGCCTTTTGTCAGACCTTTCGTCAAAGGATCTGCAAGATTATTATTAGTTCTTACGTCTATTATGGAGATTACTCCATTTGAAATTAAATCTTTCACATGGCTATGTCTTATACCAATATGTCTAGATTTTCCATTATATACTTGACTATATGCTTTAGATAGTGTGGATTGACTATCACAATGTATGGATACAGGTGTTATTGGCTTTGGCCAAATATGTATCTTATACAACAAGTTTCTTAGCCATTCAGCCTCTTTACTACCTGCAGCCAGAGCAATAAATTCTGCAGCCATGGTGGAGTCGGCAATGCAAGTCTGTTTCTTTGAACCCCAAGAAACCGCACCTCCACCAAGATTGAAGATCCATCCACTAGTGGATGCGTGATCTTCTATATATGTTACCCAACTGGCATTTGTATACCCTTCTAAAACCGAAGGATATCCACTATATGTTAAAGTGTAGTTAGTCGTCCCTTTCAAGTATTTTAATACTCTATTAATAGCATGCCAATGATCTTTACTTGGATTACTTGTATACCGACTTAACCTACCAACAACATATGCTATATCAGGTCTAGTACATGTCATAGCATACATCAAGCATCCAATTACCTTTGAATATTCAAGTCGTGCCACTGGACACCCTTTATGTGGTTGCAAATTAACATTTTGATCAAATGGGGTAGAAACGGATTTGCAATCCAAATGATCAAATTTCTTAAGCACCTTTTCAATATAGTGAGATTGGGGTAAGCCAATATGTTCACCATCTCTTATGATTTTAATCCCTAAAATCACATCTGCTTCACCTAAGTCTTTCATATCAAAAAAATTGGATAAGAAAGCTTTAGTCTTTTCTACCTCTTTTAATTCAGTACCAAAGATTAACATATCATCCACATATAAACAAATCATAACTCCTTTTTCATTGTTGAATTTACTATAAATACATTTGTCAGATTCATTTATTTTGTATCCATTGGCCAACATAACTTGGTCAAATTTTTGATGCCATTGTTTGGGCGCTTGTTTAACTCATATAAAGACTTAGTTAATTTACACACTTTATGTTCTTGGCCTTTGATAACAAACCCTTCAGGTTGTTTCATATACACCTCTTCATCCAATTCTCCATTTAGGAAAGCAGTTTTAACATCCATTTGATGAATGACAAATTTATAGATGGAAGCGAGTGCCATAAGCACTCTAATTGATGCAATTCTTTCAACAGGTGCATAAGTATCAAAATAATCAATTCCTTCTTTTTGTGTAAATCCTTTAGCGACAAGTCTAGCTTTGAATTTTTCAATGGTACCATCAACTTTCATTTTCCTTTTAAAGATCCATTTACAACCAATGGGTTTTGACCCTGGTGGGAGATCTACTAATTTCCAGGTTTTATTACCCATAATCGAGTTCATTTCCTCTTGGATGGCTTCTTTCCAAAAGGCTGAATCTTGAGATTTTATTGCCTCTTCAAATGTTTCTAGATCATTCTCTAGGTTATAGCAAATTGGTCCATAACGATTTATAGAATCATTATTTCCTTCTACAAGGAACATGAAGAAGTCTGATCCATAATTTTTTACTTTTCGGATTCTTTTACTTTTTCTAGGTTCTGAACATCCCAACATATCATTATTTGATACATTATTTTCTAGACTTTGAACATCATAATGAACATTGTCTTTGCAATTTTGAATTGAGGTAAATCTACTTTCTTGAAAAATTTCATCTCGTGACTCAATCACGGTATTAATAGGATATGAGTCATTGGATTCAATAACCATGAATCTATATGCTTTGTTATTTTCAGCATAGCCCAGAAATACACATTCAATTCCTCTTTCTCCCCATTTCTTTCTTTTTGGTTCAGGCACCTTAACAATTGCTCTACAACCCCAAACTTTTAAATATTTAAGATTTGATTTTCTTTTCTTCCAGAGTTCATATGGGGTTATCTTGTTCCTTTTATTAGGAACTCTATTCAGTATATAACATGCAGTTAGCATGGCTTCACCCCAATATCCTTTGGATAAACCAGAATATGATAACATGGCATTCACCATTTCTTCTAACACCCTATTTTTCCTTTCTGCTGTCCCATTTTGTTGTGGGGAATAGGGTGCAGTTATTTGATGTATAATACCAATGGACTCAAAATAATTAGGATGATAGAATTCTCCCCCTCTATCACTCCTAAAACATTTAATAAAAGTTTCATGTTAGAGTTCTACTTGAGCTTTAAAAATTTTAAATTTTTCTAAAACTTCATCTTTAGAGTGCATTAAATAAACATAACAAAATCTAGTGCAATCATCAATGAAAGTGACAAAATATTTTTTACCACCAATAGTAGGCCAACCATGTAAATCACATACATCAGAATGAATTAAATCTAATACTTTAGAATTTCTTTCAACTTTCTTAAAAGGTTGTCTTGTAATTTTAGTTAACATGCATGTGGTACAAGAATTTAAGTTTATATCAAAATTAGGAATTAAACTTGATTTCATCATGTCTTTTAATTTACTAAAATTAACATGTCCTAGTCGCATATGCCATAAATCACAAGACTCAACAGTATAAGCAGAAATCATATTATTATTATTATTATTAACAATATTACACATGAACATATTCTCACAAAGATAACCTTTCCCCACAAACATTCCCCCTTTGGAGAGAATACATTTATCTCCCTCAAATACAGATTTGAAACCATACTTATTAAGTAAAGGTACAGAAATCAAGTTTTTCCTAACTTTAGGAACATAGAATACATCTTTAAGAGTGAGTATTTTTCCAGATGTGAATTCAATCTCTACCGATCCTTTTCCTTTGACTTGGACAGTAGAAGCATTTCCCATGTACAAAACACTACCATCTTCTTCATTAATGGTCTTGAATAGTTCTTTATTTTTGCACACATGACGGGTAGCACCATAGTCTATCCACCAAGAATTAACATCTTCTATCATGTTGATTTCAGAAATAACAGCAACAAGATTTTCTTTTATTGCACTTGAAATTATCTTTGTTCTTTTTCTTTAAGAACCTGCACTCATGTTTAAAGTGTCCTGGATTTCCACAATGATAACAATTTCCTTTTTTTTTAGGTTGTTATAACCTTTGTGGTTTTCATGAGAATTTTTGAAATCTCGTTTTCTTTTATTGGAATGTTTGCTTGAATTTCCTTCCTCCATCACATGGACCTTCTCTTGAGTAAATTGGCTTTTAGTATCATCTTGTTTTCGATACTCTTCTTCTAAACGAAGGTGATTACCCAATTGTTCAAGAGAAATATCCTCCTTCTTATGCTTCATGGTTCTTTTAAAATCTTTTTAAGAATGAGGAAGTTTATCTATTATGGAGGATACAATTATAGTTTCATCCATGTGCATATTATGTTGTTTGTAATTATTGAGAATACGTTCAATTTCATGCATTTGTTCCATAACAGACCTACCATCTATCATTTTATAATTATTAAATTGAGAAACAAGAAACTTCTTACTTGTAGCGTCCTCTTGCATGTATCTTGATTCTAATTTTTCCCATAACTCTTTCGTGGAGTTACTGCTCTGATAAATGTCGAACAGCGAATCGCACATACCGTTGAGGATGTGTCCCATGCATATATAATCATCATTGTCCCACTTTTGTCTCTCTCTAGTTTCAACAATTGTTTCATCTTCTTTTTCTTCCAGTTTTGGAATGTTAAGGAGATACACCACCTTCAGTGTTGTGAGAAGAAATTTCATTTTTTTCTGCCAACGAATAAAATTCCCTCCATCAAATTTCTCTAATTTCACAAAGTCAGAAGTCATCTCTTTTAGTGAAGCAGCCATTGAATATGAAAAAGATTGTTCCTTAAGATTGTTTTCGCCTTTGAATTTTTGGTGTTGCTGCAAAACTAAGAACAAATGGAGTTGAAACAGAGAAATTAATTTGCACGATAAATTTCCAAAGCGTGTAGTTTTACACTAAGCTTAAGGAACAATTCACCCCCACCAATCTTTCTATGTTGGATGCAAAAGGAGTTACCGGCGAATTTCCTGCAGGATACTTTGGAATCCTTAAAGAGAATTGCACAATCTCTCTAAACGTATCTGTTGATAATATTTTACAGAAGAATGTTTCTTTCAATTGCTCTCATGCATTAGAGAAGAGAAAGATGATTTAGAATGAGATATTATTTGAGATTGGTTTTTATTTGTGTGTTTCTTCACCGTGACCATAACTTGTAATTTATATTGAAAATCACGTCTGTTATGAAACAGTAGTAACTCTTAGAAAAGGCATGACACTATTCCAATTGCAACTTAGTAACAACGTTTCGCATAAGAAAAGCAAATATTTGTTTATATGTTGCAACTACTCCTAAAAGAAAGGAAACCAATTAAATGACACTTTAGACCAATAATAATTACTATAGACCATGCAATTGAAATATGAAAATTTTGAATATAATATTTATATTTATATTATTAATTCAAATAATATAATCATACAATTAATTATTATTTTGGAAATTTTCTCACATGTTAGTATTTGAAAATAAAAAATTTCAAAAATGATTATTAAATATATTAAGGTAGAATTTTTTAAAAGTATTTAGAATATTATTTGGAGTAAAAATCATGTGTCTCATTATTTTATAATTCATACAAATATTAATCTTTAATATTATATATTATTCGTCTAACATATAAAAGTTATACTGTTACATAACTCTCAAATCATATTTTCTAATACCTAAGTTGATGTATAAGCGCACCAATTAACATTACATTTGTACTTATCAATTCTTTTTGTGATGTATATTCACATTAAGTGATGTTCTACTAATGCTCACTTTAAAATTGATTTCATTTATAGTAGTGTTGATGAAATTGTTCAGAAAATCATGTATATGACATCATCCATATTTTCCTTCCTCAAAAAAAAATGAATAAACATATAGTAGTTTTTTAAATAATTATGTATTGAGAAGAAAATAATCTACTGACTTGTTGATATTTATTTATAAAGCAAATTCATGTTCACAGAGAGTTAGGTCATGTTCACAGAGAGTTAGGTCAGTCCAATCTTGAAACTTTCAGTCATATTTTTTTTAAGTTAATTGTTTGCTTGGACAAGAGACTTCAATCTTAATCTTTAAAAGAATTCAAAAACTTAGGTTTGAGTTAGATTTTACAGACTGGAACAGGAATAATGGAGGTTTAAGATACTATTTGCCATTGCCAGT
This sequence comes from Lathyrus oleraceus, assembly GCF_024323335.1. Classification (NCBI taxonomy): domain Eukaryota; kingdom Viridiplantae; phylum Streptophyta; class Magnoliopsida; order Fabales; family Fabaceae; genus Lathyrus; species Lathyrus oleraceus. The sequence goes on along the minus strand of NC_066580.1, from coordinate 431,676,103 downwards.
AGTTTAGGCATTCTTATCTTCATTGATTTTATCACAAACAACCATATGTTTGATAGAACCTTTGGGCATTATGTTCGTGTCTTGGTGGATATGGATTAAAGTCGGCCTTTGAGAAGTAAAATGCTTGTAGAAAGACAAGGTTTTGCTTTCTTTATGGATCTGAGCTATGATAATCTACTAGAGTTCTATAGTCATTGTATGACCATAAGCCATCACATTAACTTTTGCAAAATATTTCATGTGGTGGAGGATGAGTTGGAGCCTAAACCAACCATGACCAAAGAGGCCACCAGACCAAAACCAGGAAAATCAATCCTTGTGAAGGTGAGAGATGGTAGAAAGTTTGACTCTACAAAGGTTGACTCAGTTGATAGTAGTAAGTTAGATGGTAAGTAAAATGAACCTGATAAGTCAACTAGGAAGTCAACTGATAATTCAATTTCAAAAAATATCAACTTAAATAAAGGGAAGCAGGTGATGATGGACATTACACCCCAAAAACCATTGCTTGATAAAAGAAATGTAGGTACAAGCTTCAAATGAGGTAAACATTAAAATAAATTTGAGGTCCTTAATGATACATAACCTGAGTTGGATGGAGATATGGAAGACATGGTTGAGGTAGATAGTGATTCCAGTTCACAGGGATCTGAGTTTGTTGATGCTACACAATTCTCTAATGCAGATATGGACATCTACATGTTTGATGAAAATGTTAACAAACAATAGAATATGCAAATTCTAAAGGAATCTTGGCAAAATATGGTTAACGAAGAAGATGGTGATCAAAGATTATTGGAAGTTATTTATAAGAATCAGGATCCCTCAGGTTTCAAGATGGTTCCTTCCTATCGCACCTCGAAAATGAGAATATGAGCTCACGAGCGTAATCCCACGCCCGCGGGATGGACTAATAGAGTCTCCACCGAACTTTATTTATTTTCAAAGAGGGAAAGGGAAAATATCAATAAAACCTCTAAAAATAACGACTAAGGTATGGTTGTCGCAACCGAATCAGGGTTTGGGAGTCGATTATGCAATGGGAAGGTATTAGCATTGGATTATATGAATCGGACGTTAGCACCACATTGAATGGATTTTTACATATCAATATTCGTGATAAAACACCACTTATCTCAACTCACAAATTGTGGGTGAAGCATTGTCTTGCATCGTCTCGAGACAAAACATATTTCATTTGTGAAAAAGGTTTAAGGATCGCACGACGGTGATAAAAAAGTGTTTGATGTGTTAGATGTATTTTGGATTGAAAGACGGGGATTTATTACTTGCAAGCTCTTACAACTTGGATCTAATACTCAGGACTATGACTGGACCTTTCACCCAGGTAGTCTTTTTCTTCCAATGTGTCATGAAAAAGGTTTGAATATTTACAAATGTTTTGAAGAAAAGACGAACACTTGTGACTTGCAAGCTCTTACAACTTGGGCCTAATGTTCAAGACTATGACTGTAACTTTCACTCAGGTAGTATTTTTCTTCCAATTTATTGATAAAGAGAGACACATTTGAAATTTTATCGAAATACAAGTATTTATAACTTACAAACTCTTACAACTTGGGTCTAACACTTGGGACTATGACATGACCTTTCATCCAGGTAGTCTTTTTCTTTCAATTTTGAAATGGTCAAAGTTGTTATTAGTTATTTCGAATTTATTTGGAAAATGGTTTAACGTTGAATCAAGCATTTTATTTTTGTGGCGAATGAATTGAAAATGATGGTTGATAGTGAAATATGTTTTGGAGTTGGAATGATTTATGGTTGAAATAAGTTTGGATTTGAGTGGTGACAATGATTTAAATGTGGAATGTTTGAGAAATTGGGAGAGTGGAAATGGATTGAAATTGGATGTGAAATGATTTGATGGTTTAACGCTTATTATATTTTTGGATATAACGCTTATTATATTTTTGTTCTTTCTGAAAATGGTTGATTTCATTCTTTTGTTTTGTTATTTAAATGGTTAATTTTTCTAACTAATGACAAGAAAATAAAAACAAATAAATACAAATTACAATCAAAGGGATAAGGGACACACTTGTTAATCGGGGACTAAGAAAGAGAGTAAAGTGAGAGCCTATCAAACAAGTAAATGTAAACAAAAGTCTCATTGTAAGAAGACCCAATAGTAAGTCAGAGGACCAGAAACCAATCGAAATCGAGAGCATCGAATATAGCTCTAAGATAACTTAAAATGGATTCATGTAGTAATCACTCTATAAGAAGCCAAACAATCGAATCTATGTGTCCAAACGATTTTTCAAAGTTAAATTGAATTGTAACTCCAAAATCGCAACGCAATATAAATCTTACAGCAGTATCAAACGCAAATATATATTTACAACATTTATATATTACATGGAAACTATCATTACTACAAATAACACATGTCATATCGGGCGTGAAATAGATTTCACCTCGGTTACAATGTCGAGGTAACGAATATTGAATGCAATATATTCTCTATGACTTTTGCATTCATTTGTGTCTAATATAAAAAAAGGTAAGATAAATATAATGAATATCCAGTTATATGATTACATAAGAACAATACTCTCACCAAAGTAAATACAGTAATCTCATCAAAGTAAATACACTACTCTCACCAACCACATATTAAAAACCTAAATTTATTTTGATCTTACAATCTATAACATTGATACAATACTCTAATTAAACATAGAGAATTTCACAATGTTTGGCCTTCTTGTGGATTCACTAATATTCAAAATGCTTTTATAATGAGACTTTTAGGTTTCACGAGGATCACTAATGTCAGTGTCTTTAGCGTTGATACTCATTAAATGGATGACAAAGATTTGTTTAAGGACGATGAAGAAACACACTTATATTTTACCTCAATAAAATTTGTATCAACTCAAGTGTCAAATACCTCTCATTTTCTATTAAAAATCGAGGGGAAAAACATATTTTTTAATATTTACATTGTTTACACAGAATAATAAAATAATAGGGTAAAATCCATTTAACGAGTGTTTTTATAATAAAATATGATGATTAAGCACTCCGATTTTATTATAAAATCGAGATTTTTTATCTTCTCCTTTTAACTATCACCTAAGTGATGATGAAAATCGAGATGAAGATTTTTTTTGTTGAAATTATATTGTTTATACAGAATATTTTTAGGTTTCACGAGAATCACTAATGACAATTGTCATACGGTGAACTGACTTGGGGTGTTTTGCTTTTTATCGCAATGTCGCGGATAGCAAGAGTCGCCACCGACTTTTCTTTTATCCAATAAGGAAAGGTGGAAAAGAACAGGAAAGACCTCAATAGATTTTGGGTTCGGGAGGTACATTATACAAAGGGAAGGTGTTAGCACCCTTTGTATCCATGGTTATCCATGGGCTCTTAATTACTGGATCACTTATATTTTTGTCTGAAAAGTGTCGGTGAATTGCTTAAAAAATGTTTGAAAGAGAGTTTAACTTTGTAATGATTCTCGTATGAATGTATACAAAGTATTTATCTCATTTGATTTTGAAAATGGTTTAGAAAAATATAACTCGGTAATGATTCTAGTATGAATGTATACCAAGTGGTGATTTTCCAAAAGAGGTTTTGAAAGGTGTGAGGTGTTGAAAATATTTTAGGTTATGATCCAGTAATTGAGAGTTATACCGTCCTGAGGTCGTTATGGGCATTTCCTATCCTTATGAGGGTAAAACTGTCCTTACTATTGAGAAGTAAGTAATCTTACCCTTTGGATGTTTAAGGGTCACCGTAGGGTCATCGATAGGTCATTGAAGGCAACAGTTGTAAGGATACCTTAGCATTCGAAGGGACGATCATCATTTAACCGCAGGCTACACCGAAGGGTCATCGAGGGACAAAATCATATATTCGAAGGCAACATCCGAGGGACTATGATTTATTTTAAAGGGACATGATGATTTAATCGGAGGGTCTTTGCTAAGTGTATCCCTACATTCGCGGGACATGACCGTAATACCGTAATATCATAAGGCAAAAGAGAGGTCCAAGATCACATATTTAAAGGCCGCATTTTAAAGTTAATTAGGTGATTATGATGAATCTCCACATTAAAATCAATACATTAAAAATAATACATTAAAATTAATACCTTAAAATTAATTATTAAAATTAATTATTAAAATTAACACATTAAAATTAATTAAGCAATTTAGGGTGGATCTTCATAAGGGTATCCCACAAATAAAGTGGAAGACCTAACGGCAATCTTTTCCTGGGACATGTGAACCTTGGCAAAATTCAGCAAACGGGTTAGAATACCAAATCGGGGTGTAATCGAAGATTACACCGCAAAAGAAAATACAGCAGCATGAATGTCAGGCAAAACAGTGCATAATTAACATAGAATAGATCAGATACGCATAGGACATAACGAACAAAATATTGGCGGCTGCCCTTGTTCGCCTCTGCTTCGCCTAGCGAAGGTCTAGCGAACACTCGCTGCGTGCTCGCTTAGCGATGTGCTAGCGAGCGGCTGCGGGTTTTGAATTTCAGAACAGTATGACTTCAACCTGCGGCATGGCTTAGGGCATCCAACACATAATTATATGGTTCAGCATTCACAATATCCAGGCACACTTAAATTCACATGCAAAACCTCAAATATGTTTATGAATTCAATTATATTATCACATGCAAGTTAAGAACATAAAGCGGTATCACATGCGAATTAAGAAAATAACATGATAATAGTAATGCAAACCTGTTTGCAATCGAATTGCAACCTTGAATTGGCGAGCCGGATTGAGTTGGGCGGCGGTAGCTTCGGGGCGGGGAAGCGGCCTTCAGGGTTTCTTCACTCGGAACTCTCTAAAGTAGCCTCCAGGGTTTCCGTGCCAGGGTTTCCGTCCGTCTTCCTCTGTTTTTTCGTCCTCTTTTTCGTTACTGAAGTGCTGGTATTTATAATGCCATTTTTCATGACCTAATGGGCTCAGAACGAAGCCCGAAATTTTTTGTTGTCTGTCAGCCTCGCTAGGCGAGCTGGTAGCGAACGTTTGCTTCGCTAGGCGAGCTGGTAGCGAACGTTCGCTAGGCGAGCTGGTAGCGAACGTTTGCTTCGCTAGGCGAGCTGGTAGCGAACGTTCGCTAGGCGAGCTGGTAGCGAACGTTCGCTAGGCGAGCTGGTAGCGAACGCGTAGCGAACAGGCCAGTTTTGGGCCATTTTCTGGATCGGGCCGTTCGCGAGCTGGGCTTTTGTCCATTTGAGATCAGTGTCATAAAAATGATTCGGAATGCCTTGAAAAATGTCTTGAAATATTGATGGGCAAATTTTGGGGTATGACAGCTGCCCCTGTTCAATATTCTTGAACCGAGAGAGTTAGAATGGTATGTGTCGTTCGTGGTCTGGAGGTGAAAGATTATTGAACACTAGAATGCCCCAAAAATTTGGACTTGCCAATTAGTCTTGGTGGAGATGGGCTTAAAGATGCCATCCAGGTAGTTTGATGAGGAGATTTCCAGATTGTGTCGTACGTTAGACGATGTCTGAAGACATGGATGTCATACCGGGTCATACACTAGACCGTATAGTGAATCCCCCATCATGCTGTTGACTTCGCTGGGGAGTCAGAGTATGCTGTATACTGCTGGGGATAAGGGATCAGAATGGGTCATATACTGGACCATATCTGAGTACCAGAGTGAGCTGTTCGTTAGGCGGATGACCTTGATGGGGATGAAAGATCAGAACGGATCGTACGCTAGATCGTTTCTGAGTTGCAGAATGAGCCGTCCGTTAGGCCGAATCTGCTTGAAGAGGGAGCAGTCGTATACTAGACTACCATTCAGGAATGTACCTGTCCGAAGGTAGCACCTGAGCAAGGGAGTAGTCGTATACCAGACTACCATTCAGGACTGTACCTGTCCGAAGGTAGCACCTGAGCAAGGGAGTAGCCGTATACCAGACTACCATTCAGGAATGTACCTGTCCGAAGGTAGCACCTGAGCAAGGGAGTAGCCGTATACCAGACTACCATTCAGGAATGTACCTGTCCGAAGGTAGCACCTGAGCAAGGGAGTAGCCGTATACCAGACTACCATTCAAGAATGTACCTGTCCGAAGGTAGCACCTGAGCAAGGGAGTAGTCGTATACCAGACTACCATTCAGGAATGTACCTGGCCGAAGGTAGCACCTAAGCAAGGGAGTAGCCGTATACCAGACTACCATTCAGGAATGTACCTGTCCGAAGGTAGCACCTGAGCAAGGGAGTAGCCGTATACCAGACTACCATTCAGGAATGTACCTGTCCGAAGGTAGCACCTGAGCAAGGGAGTAGCCGTATACCAGACTACCATTCAGGAATGTACCTGTCCGAAGGTAGCACCTGAGCAAGGGAGTAGCCGTATACCAGACTACCATTCAGGAATGTACCTGTCCGAAGGTAGCACCTGAGCAAGGGAGTAGCCGTATACCAGACTATCATTCAGGAATGTACCTGTCCGAAGGTAGCACCTGAGCAAGGGAGTAGCCGTATACCAGACTACCATTCAGGAATGTACCTGTCCGAAGGTAGCACCTGAGCAAGGGAGTAGCCGTATACCAGACTACCATTCATGAATGTACCTGTCCGAAGGTAGCACCTGAGAAAGGGAGTAGCCGTATACTGGACTACCATCCAGAAATGTACCTGTCCGAAGGTAGCATCTGGGAAAGGGAGTAGCCGTATACTGGACTACCATCCAGAAATGTACCTGTCCGAAGGTAGCATCTGGGAAAGGGAGTAGCCGTATACTAGACTACCATCCAGAAATGTACCTGTCCGAAGGTAGCATCTGGGAAGATGAAGGTCTAACTTGGTCGTACATTAGACTGTCTTTGAGTTAAAGATCCAAATGGGTCTTATGATAGACTGTATTGGAGTTGCAGGATGAGCCGTCCATTAGGCTAAATCTGATGATAAAAGGGGGTAGTCGTACACTAGACTACACTTCAGAAATGTACCGTACACTAGGTAGCATCTGAGGAGACGAAGGTCAAACTGGGTCGTACATTAGACCGTATCAGAGCAGAATGAGCCGTTCATTAGGCTGAATCTGATGGTAAAAAGGGGGTAGTCGTACACTAGACTACACTTCAGAAATGTACCGTACACTAGGTAGCATCTGAGGAGACGAAGGTCAAACTGGGTCGTACATTAGACCGTATCAGAGCAGAATGAGCCGTTCATTAGGCTGAATCTGATGGTAAAAAGGGGGTAGTCGTACACTAGACTACACTTCAGAAATGTACCGTACACTAGGTAGCATCTGATAGTATTTGTATATGCTGAATTTGCAATAAATGTCTGGGATGGGCTTATAGATGCCATCGTTAGGAGGATGTCAGAATGAATGTTGTCATGGAGTGTATCTGAAAGATGTAGTTGAATCCTGAATGTAATTGATAAGGATGTCCGTCTGAATGGACCTTTGTTTTGACTATGTCAGGAGGATAATTGACCTGAAAAATAAAGTTAGCTTCATGCCATGTCATGATGCATGAGATGCAAATGTTGTATGCATGCGTATGCTGTGAAATGATGTAATGAGTGAATTATGCGTCTGGAATGAATGCGAACATTGTATGCATGTATATGTTATGAAATGATGTAATGTATATGATGCGGAATGAACATTGTATGTAGGTATGTGATGTGAAGTGATGTAATGAATGCACTATGTGTCTGAAACGTTCTTCCAGGGGACTTTACTGGGGAAATAAATCTCAGTCTGCTGGTCGGAGATATTGGTATTGATGACCCGGTCTCGGCTGGGGATACTTGATTTCTGTCTGACGATGGAAACACTCAACAGAGCCTGGCTGGGGGTAGAAGAGATGACCAGTCTAGTGATGCCCATTTCTTCTGGGGAATAACTGGCTTAGCCGGGGAATCGAATTAGCAACAGATTCATTGGGAAGCGTGATTAGACCTTCTCCTCAATCCTGAAGTCGTGTAGTAATTGCTATTACTATTCTAGGCATGCATTTTTGGTAAACATTGATCATATTCAAGTGCATAAATCAATTCAAAGTAAATCAATGGACGTTTACGCAAACAAAACAGAGAAAGTAAAACAAAAGCATCTTTTTGGAAATGAAATTGTATTGATTTTGAAAGAGAGCCTATAAACAGGCAATTTGTGTACAAGGAGACAGAAATCCTAGTAAGAGGAAATTGTCAGGCAAACAAAGAGAAGCTATGAGGAAAAATCCTGTTGATTTTAACTCCACTACTGTCATTATGTCTTCAAGCATCTCATCTCCTGCTGTCGGATAGAAGTGATTGGCTTGTTCAGTCCCTTGAACTTGGTTGAAGCAGACAGAGAATGAGGCATAGTCATACGCTTTAATCCCTAATTTTTGCCTGGACCGCCTTTTCAGGTTTTCAGTCCACCGGGATACCCTTTTTTGCTCAAGCCGCCTTTTCAGGTTTTCGACTTGCCGGGTGTACGTCTTTATATGTTTATCCCTAATTTTTGCCCGAACCCTTTTGGTTCGCCGGGATGCCCTTACTTTTGCCTAGGTACGTCGACCTAGCGGGTCTCTGTTATGCGTAGTATTTTTTAACTATGTCCGCGTTCACAGGATGCGGGAAGTCTTCGCCATCCATTGTAGCAAGTATCATGGCTCCACCGGAGAATACCTTCTTAACTACAAATGGCCCTTCGTGTGTGGGAGTCCATTTGCCTCTGGGATCACCTTGTGGTAGAATGATACGCTTGACCACCAAGGCGCCAAGTTGGCACACCTGTCTCTTGACCTTTTTGTTAAATGCTTGGGTCCTGTGCTTCTGATATATCTGCCCATGACAAACAACCGCAAGTCTCTTTTCATCAATCAGATTTATCTGATTGAGTCGAGTTTGAATCCATTCATCCTCATCTAAACCTGCATCTTTCATAATTCTTAGAGAGGGAATCTGAACTTCCACTGGTAAAACGGCTTCCATTCCATAGACTAAAGAGAAAGGGGTTGCCCCTGTCGAAGTGCGGTAACCATGAAGAGCAAAAGGTAACATCTCCTGCCGGTCTTTGTATGTTACTGTTATATTCTTGATATTGTTAGCAGCCTCCACGGTGCCGTTCGTCTTTGGCCGGTACGGAGAAGAGTTATGGTGCTTTATTTTGAACTGCGTGTAGAGTTCAGTTTAGTACCATTATCAGTGATAACTCTCTCAGGAGACAGCAGGTTTCTCAAGTAGATATTTGATAGAATCCATCTTAGAAATCAATAAAGTGGTATGATTCAACATATACTGTCTTAGTCGGCGAGCAGCCTAAGCCAAAGCACAGTAAGCTTTCTCGAGCTGTGAGTATCTTGTTTCACAGTCGGTACCTTTTGCTAAGGCAGTGTATGGCATGCTCTTTTCGACCAGACTCGTCATGTTGCCCCAGCACACCCTATTGAATTTTCTAACACGGTCAAATACATGATTAGAGGTCTTCCTTCAACTGGTAGCATTAGAATTGGAGGTTCTTGGAGATATTTCTTGATTTTGTCATTCATCATTCCATACCATCTCTTGATTTTCTTTTTTGGTAATGTGAAGATGGGTTTGCAGGTAGCAGTCAAATGTGGGATGAATCGGGCAATGTAATTCGAGTGCCCCAAGAAACCTCTGACTTCTTTCTTGTCTATTTCAGTACCCATTGCAATTTCAATTGATTCCTCATGCGGTTGTATAGTCTTTCGTAGTACCAGTCTGGCAAGTTCTCTAGGGACTTCACAATCTTCCTTGCTTCCATCCTCGGCTTGGTAGATCGGATTTTCAAAGTCATAATGAACAGTAGCAAAACTATTATCAACAGGATCCAGAGTGGATATGGATCGGAAAACTGTTACGTGCGTGTGTGCAAGAAAACATAGCTTGTTTTGAAAAAAATGACAGGAAAGATAAAGAGCGCAATATTTGAATGCAAAAAGTCCATTGATTTATTGAATATGAATATGCTTATGAAATGACAAAACCCTTGAAAAATTAGCTATTATACCCCGGGTATAGACACAATGCTTTGAAACACAAAAATAGCAATAACAATTACTCCTGACTAAAGGAAATCGGGATAGTGTCTTCAGCCTTCCAATTATTGGGTCCGTCACCAATTGTTGGGAAAATCCAGCTATCCAAGTCATAATCGTTATCAGTATCTTCCACAGCATTGACAGTCTCGTCATGATTAGGCAGAGGGGCAGTGATGCCATTAGGAGTCTCCGGAGGATCAAATTCAAATTCTCCGGCGTCGATCATATCCTGAATTTTGTTCTTCAACGACCAACAATTGTTTGTATCATGCCCGGGGCTATCGGAGTGATATGCACACCTGGCATTGGGATTATACCTAGGAGAAGTAGTGTTGGGTTTTGCAGGAGGATCTCTGAGGGTAATCAAATTTGCCTTTAGCATACCCTGCAGAGCTTGTGCTAAAGTCATATTGATCTTCGTAAACTGCCTTCTTCCTGGGTTAATGTGCCTCACAGATTTCTTGTCTTTTTTCTTCTCGAGCAAGAGAGCCTTCAGTTCCTTCTGCCCCCTGGATAAGTTCAAGATTATCTTCTGGAGTTGAGCATTCTGAGCCTGGAGGTCTTTGACAATTTGTTCGAGGTCCATTTTTCTGTTTGGAGGAAAACCGTGAGAACATTGATCCCTTTAGAGTACCTGTTATGCAATGTTATGTCATGCTATGCAATGTATGAAATGTTTTCAAGGCCTTTTGGAATTTAACTTTGCATAAACTACCAAAAAGGGAAACTTTTTTTTTTTTGTTTTTTTTTTTTTTTTTCAAAACAGAGCAAAGTTAAATCCCTAAGTCCTTGAAATGGTTAGTACAATGTTATGATGTCATGATGTTATGATGTTAAGATGTTAAACAAGCATAAACAAGTCACACAACAATCATCCCTAGGTTTTAAGGCTTGCATGAGTTCCATAGGTAAGTACCCTCCCCACTGAAGTTTAGTTGGTTCAACCTGTCCTAGAATAGTAACCGGGTTCTAAAAGGATCTCCAATCATTGACCTTCCCTCAAGTCCACTTCAGTGCAACACCAAGTGGTTGACCGAAGCTTCCCTAAAGTCCAATCTCAAGGAGTGTAGTATCGAGTCTCAACCAACCCCATTCGGAACCGAAGTCAGTTATCTCACTACTTTCTAATGGCCAGGATGAGTCAATTAGGGTTCTAAAGGTCTGGTTAATGCTTTGATGACACCACGCGGAAGCCAAATTTTTCCTCAAGTAACCTGAGGAACATCAGGACAACCAAAGTGTCACATTAACCGTAGCCATCATTTTAACCATTCCAGTATACGCCGGATAGTCGCGATGATCTATTGCTACTTACCTAAGGTACACTAGATCCGGGTGTAGGATCTTTCACTCAAGCATAGGATACCCAAGCAATCCCTTAAAAGTAAATCAAACAATTTTAAATAAGTGATCTTGTTTTGTAAGGTAACCTCTCTTTTTAAGTTTCCCCAGCAGAGTCGCCAGTTCTGTCATACGGTGAACTGACTTGGGGTGTTTTGCTTTTTATCGCAATGTCGCGGATAGCAAGAGTCGCCACCGACTTTTCTTTTATCCAATAAGGAAAGGTGGAAAAGAACAGGAAAGACCTCAATAGATTTTGGGTTCGGGAGGTACATTATACAAAGGGAAGGTGTTAGCACCCTTTGTATCCATGGTTATCCATGGGCTCTTAATTACTGGATCACTTATATTTTTGTCTGAAAAGTGTCGGTGAATTGCTTAAAAAATGTTTGAAAGAGAGTTTAACTTTGTAATGATTCTCGTATGAATGTATACAAAGTATTTATCTCATTTGATTTTGAAAATGGTTTAGAAAAATATAACTCGGTAATGATTCTAGTATGAATGTATACCAAGTGGTGATTTTCCAAAAGAGGTTTTGAAAGGTGTGAGGTGTTGAAAATATTTTAGGTTATGATCCAGTAATTGAGAGTTATACCGTCCTGAGGTCGTTATGGGCATTTCCTATCCTTATGAGGGTAAAATTGTCCTTACTATTGAGAAGTAAGTAATCTTACCCTTTGGATGTTTAAGGGTCACCGTAGGGTCATCGATAGGTCATTGAAGGCAACAGTTGTAAGGATACCTTAGCATTCGAAGGGACGATCATCATTTAACCGCAGGCTACACCGAAGGGTCATCGAGGGACAAAATCATATATTCGAAGGCAACATCCGAGGGACTATGATTTATTTTAAAGGGACATGATGATTTAATCGGAGGGTCTTTGCTAAGTGTATCCCTACATTCGCGGGACATGACCGTAATACCGTAATATCATAAGGCAAAAGAGAGGTCCAAGATCACATATTTAAAGGCCGCATTTTAAAGTTAATTAGGTGATTATGATGAATCTCCACATTAAAATCAATACATTAAAATAATACATTAAAATTAATACCTTAAAATTAATTATTAAAATTAATTATTAAAATTAACACATTAAAATTAATTAAGCAATTTAGGGTGGATCTTCATAAGGGTATCCCACAAATAAAGTGGAAGACCTAACGGCAATCTTTTCCTGGGACATGTGAACCTTGGCAAAATTCAGCAAACGGGTTAGAATACCAAATCGGGGTGTAATCGAAGATTACACCGCAAAAGAAAATACAGCAGCATGAATGTCAGGCAAAATAGTGCATAATTAACATAGAATAGATCAGATACGCATAGGACATAACGAACAAAATATTGGCGGCTGCCCTTGTTCGCCTCTGCTTCGCCTAGCGAAGGTCTAGCGAACACTCGCTGCGTGCTCGCTTAGCGATGTGCTAGCGAGCGGCTGCGGGTTTTGAATTTCAGAACAGTATGACTTCAACCTGCGGCATGGCTTAGGGCATCCAACACATAATTATATGGTTCAGCATTCACAATATCCAGGCACACTTAAATTCACATGCAAAACCTCAAATATGTTTATGAATTCAATTATATTATCACATGCAAGTTAAGAACATAAAGCGGTATCACATGCGAATTAAGAAAATAACATGATAATAGTAATGCAAACCTGTTTGCAATCGAATTGCAACCTTGAATTGGCGAGCCGGATTGAGTTGGGCGGCGGTAGCTTCGGGGCGGGGAAGCGGCCTTCAGGGTTTCTTCACTCGGAACTCTCTAAAGTAGCCTCCAGGGTTTCCGTGCCAGGGTTTCCGTCCGTCTTCCTCTGTTTTTTCGTCCTCTTTTTCGTTACTGAAGTGCTGGTATTTATAATGCCATTTTTCATGACCTAATGGGCTCAGAACGAAGCCCGAAATTTTTTGTTGTCTGTCAGCCTCGCTAGGCGAGCTGGTAGCGAACGTTTGCTTCGCTAGGCGAGCTGGTAGCGAACGTTCGCTAGGCGAGCTGGTAGCGAACGTTCGCTAGGCGAGCTGGTAGCGAACGTTCGCTAGGCGAGCTGGTAGCGAACGCGTAGCGAACAGGCCAGTTTTGGGCCATTTTCTGGATCGGGCCGTTCGCGAGCTGGGCTTTTGTCCATTTGAGATCAGTGTCATAAAAATGATTCGGAATGCCTTGAAAAATGTCTTGAAATATTGATGGGCAAATTTTGGGGTATGACAGCTGCCCCTGTTCAATATTCTTGAACCGAGAGAGTTAGAATGGTATGTGTCGTTCGTGGTCTGGAGGTGAAAGATTATTGAACACTAGAATGCCCCAAAAATTTGGACTTGCCAATTAGTCTTGGTGGAGATGGGCTTAAAGATGCCATCCAGGTAGTTTGATGAGGAGATTTCCAGATTGTGTCGTACGTTAGACGATGTCTGAAGACATGGATGTCATACCGGGTCATACACTAGACCGTATAGTGAATCCCCCATCATGCTGTTGACTTCGCTGGGGAGTCAGAGTATGCTGTATACTGCTGGGGATAAGGGATCAGAATGGGTCATATACTGGACCATATCTGAGTACCAGAGTGAGCTGTTCGTTAGGCGGATGACCTTGATGGGGATGAAAGATCAGAACGGATCGTACGCTAGATCGTTTCTGAGTTGCAGAATGAGCCGTCCGTTAGGCCGAATCTGCTTGAAGAGGGAGCAGTCGTATACTAGACTACCATTCAGGAATGTACCTGTCCGAAGGTAGCACCTGAGCAAGGGAGTAGTCGTATACCAGACTACCATTCAGGACTGTACCTGTCCGAAGGTAGCACCTGAGCAAGGGAGTAGCCGTATACCAGACTACCATTCAGGAATGTACCTGTCCGAAGGTAGCACCTGAGCAAGGGAGTAGCCGTATACCAGACTACCATTCAGGAATGTACCTGTCCGAAGGTAGCACCTGAGCAAGGGAGTAGCCGTATACCAGACTACCATTCAAGAATGTACCTGTCCGAAGGTAGCACCTGAGCAAGGGAGTAGTCGTATACCAGACTACCATTCAGGAATGTACCTGTCCGAAGGTAGCACCTGAGCAAGGGAGTAGCCGTATACCAGACTACCATTCAGGAATGTACCTGTCCGAAGGTAGCACCTGAGCAAGGGAGTAGCCGTATACCAGACTACCATTCAGGAATGTACCTGTCCGAAGGTAGCACCTGAGCAAGGGAGTAGCCGTATACCAGACTACCATTCAGGAATGTACCTGTCCGAAGGTAGCACCTGAGCAAGGGAGTAGCCGTATACCAGACTACCATTCAGGAATGTACCTGTCCGAAGGTAGCACCTGAGCAAGGGAGTAGCCGTATACCAGACTATCATTCAGGAATGTACCTGTCCGAAGGTAGCACCTGAGCAAGGGAGTAGCCGTATACCAGACTACCATTCAGGAATGTACCTGTCCGAAGGTAGCACCTGAGCAAGGGAGTAGCCGTATACCAGACTACCATTCATGAATGTACCTGTCCGAAGGTAGCACCTGAGAAAGGGAGTAGCCGTATACTGGACTACCATCCAGAAATGTACCTGTCCGAAGGTAGCATCTGGGAAAGGGAGTAGCCGTATACTGGACTACCATCCAGAAATGTACCTGTCCGAAGGTAGCATCTGGGAAAGGGAGTAGCCGTATACTAGACTACCATCCAGAAATGTACCTGTCCGAAGGTAGCATCTGGGAAGATGAAGGTCTAACTTGGTCGTACATTAGACTGTCTTTGAGTTAAAGATCCAAATGGGTCTTATGATAGACTGTATTGGAGTTGCAGGATGAGCCGTCCATTAGGCTAAATCTGATGATAAAAGGGGGTAGTCGTACACTAGACTACACTTCAGAAATGTACCGTGCACTAGGTAGCATCTGAGGAGACGAAGGTCAAACTGGGTCGTACATTAGACCGTATCAGAGCAGAATGAGCCGTTCATTAGGCTGAATCTGATGGTAAAAAGGGGGTAGTCGTACACTAGACTACACTTCAGAAATGTACCGTACACTAGGTAGCATCTGAGGAGACGAAGGTCAAACTGGGTCGTACATTAGACCGTATCAGAGCAGAATGAGCCGTTCATTAGGCTGAATCTGATGGTAAAAAGGGGGTAGTCGTACACTAGACTACACTTCAGAAATGTACCGTACACTAGGTAGCATCTGATAGTATTTGTATATGCTGAATTTGTAATAAATGTCTGGGATGGGCTTATAGATGCCATCGTTAGGAGGATGTCAGAATGAATGTTGTCATGGAGTGTATCTGAAAGATGTAGTTGAATCCTGAATGTAATTGATAAGGATGTCCGTCTGAATGGACCTTTGTTTTGACTATGTCAGGAGGATAATTGACCTGAAAAATAAAGTTAGCTTCATGCCATGTCATGATGCATGAGATGCAAATGTTGTATGCATGCGTATGCTGTGAAATGATGTAATGAGTGAATTATGCGTCTGGAATGAATGCGAACATTGTATGCATGTATATGTTATGAAATGATGTAATGTATATGATGCGGAATGAACATTGTATGTAGGTATGTGATGTGAAGTGATGTAATGAATGCACTATGTGTCTGAAACGTTCTTCCAGGGGACTTTACTGGGGAAATAAATCTCAGTCTGCTGGTCGGAGATATTGGTATTGATGACCCGGTCTCGGCTGGGGATACTTGATTTCTGTCTGACGATGGAAACACTCAACAGAGCCTGGCTGGGGGTAGAAGAGATGACCAGTCTAGTGATGCCCATTTCTTCTGGGGAATAACTGGCTTAGCCGGGGAATCGAATTAGCAACAGATTCATTGGGAAGCGTGATTAGACCTTCTCCTCGATCCTGAAGTCGTGTAGTAATTGCTATTACTATTCTAGGCATGCATTTTTGGTAAACATTGATCATATTCAAGTGCATAAATCAATTCAAAGTAAATCAATGGACGTTTACGCAAACAAAACAGAGAAAGTAAAACAAAAGCATCTTTTTGGAAATGAAATTGTATTGATTTTGAAAGAGAGCCTATAAACAGGCAATTTGTGTACAAGGAGACAGAAATCCTAGTAAGAGGAAATTGTCAGGCAAACAAAGAGAAGCTATGAGGAAAAATCCTGTTGATTTTAACTCCACTACTGTCATTATGTCTTCAAGCATCTCATCTCCTGCTGTCGGATAGAAGTGATTGGCTTGTTCAGTCCCTTGAACTTGGTTGAAGCAGACAGAGAATGAGGCATAGTCATACGCTTTAATCCCTAATTTTTGCCTGGACCGCCTTTTCAGGTTTTCAGTCCACCGGGATACCCTTTTTTGCTCAAGCCGCCTTTTCAGGTTTTCGACTTGCCGGGTGTACGTCTTTATATGTTTATCCCTAATTTTTGCCCGAACCCTTTTGGTTCGCCGGGATGCCCTTACTTTTGCCTAGGTACGTCGACCTAGCGGGTCTCTGTTATGCGTAGTATTTTTTAACTATGTCCGCGTTCACAGGATGCGGGAAGTCTTCGCCATCCATTGTAGCAAGTATCATGGCTCCACCGGAGAATACCTTCTTAACTACAAATGGCCCTTCGTGTGTGGGAGTCCATTTGCCTCTGGGATCACCTTGTGGTAGAATGATACGCTTGACCACCAAGGCGCCAAGTTGGCACACCTGTCTCTTGACCTTTTTGTTAAATGCTTGGGTCCTGTGCTTCTGATATATCTGCCCATGACAAACAACCGCAAGTCTCTTTTCATCAATCAGATTTATCTGATTGAGTCGAGTTTGAATCCATTCATCCTCATCTAAACCTGCATCTTTCATAATTCTTAGAGAGGGAATCTGAACTTCCACTGGTAAAACGGCTTCCATTCCATAGACTAAAGAGAAAGGGGTTGCCCCTGTCGAAGTGCGGTAACCATGAAGAGCAAAAGGTAACATCTCCTGCCGGTCTTTGTATGTTACTGTTATATTCTTGATATTGTTAGCAGCCTCCACGGTGCCGTTCGTCTTTGGCCGGTACGGAGAAGAGTTATGGTGCTTTATTTTGAACTGCGTGTAGAGTTCAGTTTAGTACCATTATCAGTGATAACTCTCTCAGGAGACAGCAGGTTTCTCAAGTAGATATTTGATAGAATCCATCTTAGAAATCAATAAAGTGGTATGATTCAACATATACTGTCTTAGTCGGCGAGCAGCCTAAGCCAAAGCACAGTAAGCTTTCTCGAGCTGTGAGTATCTTGTTTCACAGTCGGTACCTTTTGCTAAGGCAGTGTATGGCATGCTCTTTTCGACCAGACTCGTCATGTTGCCCCAGCACACCCTATTGAATTTTCTAACACGGTCAAATACATGATTAGAGGTCTTCCTTCAACTGGTAGCATTAGAATTGGAGGTTCTTGGAGATATTTCTTGATTTTGTCATTCATCATTCCATACCATCTCTTGATTTTCTTTTTTGGTAATGTGAAGATGGGTTTGCAGGTAGCAGTCAAATGTGGGATGAATCGGGCAATGTAATTCGAGTGCCCCAAGAAACCTCTGACTTCTTTCTTGTCTATTTCAGTACCCATTGCAATTTCAATTGATTCCTCATGCGGTTGTATAGTCTTTCGTAGTACCAGTCTGGCAAGTTCTCTAGGGACTTCACAATCTTCCTTGCTTCCATCCTCGGCTTGGTAGATCGGATTTTCAAAGTCATAATGAACAGTAGCAAAACTATTATCAACAGGATCCAGAGTGGATATGGATCGGAAAACTGTTACGTGCGTGTGTGCAAGAAAACATAGCTTGTTTTGAAAAAAATGACAGGAAAGATAAAGAGCGCAATATTTGAATGCAAAAAGTCCATTGATTTATTGAATATGAATATGCTTATGAAATGACAAAACCCTTGAAAAATTAGCTATTATACCCCGGGTATAGACACAATGCTTTGAAACACAAAAATAGCAATAACAATTACTCCTGACTAAAGGAAATCGGGATAGTGTCTTCAGCCTTCCAATTATTGGGTCCGTCACCAATTGTTGGGAAAATCCAGCTATCCAAGTCATAATCGTTATCAGTATCTTCCACAGCATTGACAGTCTCGTCATGATTAGGCAGAGGGGCAGTGATGCCATTAGGAGTCTCCGGAGGATCAAATTCAAATTCTCCGGCGTCGATCATATCCTGAATTTTGTTCTTCAACGACCAACAATTGTTTGTATCATGCCCGGGGCTATCGGAGTGATATGCACACCTGGCATTGGGATTATACCTAGGAGAAGTAGTGTTGGGTTTTGCAGGAGGATCTCTGAGGGTAATCAAATTTGCCTTTAGCATACCCTGCAGAGCTTGTGCTAAAGTCATATTGATCTTCGTAAACTGCCTTCTTCCTGGGTTAATGTGCCTCACAGATTTCTTGTCTTTTTTCTTCTCGAGCAAGAGAGCCTTCAGTTCCTTCTGCCCCCTGGATAAGTTCAAGATTATCTTCTGGAGTTGAGCATTCTGAGCCTGGAGGTCTTTGACAATTTGTTCGAGGTCCATTTTTCTGTTTGGAGGAAAACCGTGAGAACATTGATCCCTTTAGAGTACCTGTTATGCAATGTTATGTCATGCTATGCAATGTATGAAATGTTTTCAAGGCCTTTTGGAATTTAACTTTGCATAAACTACCAAAAAGGGAAACTTTTTTTTTTTGTTTTTTTTTTGTTTTTCAAAACAGAGCAAAGTTAAATCCCTAAGTCCTTGAAATGGTTAGTACAATGTTATGATGTCATGATGTTATGATGTTAAGATGTTAAACAAGCATAAACAAGTCACACAACAATCATCCCTAGGTTTTAAGGCTTGCATGAGTTCCATAGGTAAGTACCCTCCCCACTGAAGTTTAGTTGGTTCAACCTGTCCTAGAATAGTAACCGGGTTCTAAAAGGATCTCCAATCATTGACCTTCCCTCAAGTCCACTTCAGTGCAACACCAAGTGGTTGACCGAAGCTTCCCTAAAGTCCAATCTCAAGGAGTGTAGTATCGAGTCTCAACCAACCCCATTCGGAACCGAAGTCAGTTATCTCACTACTTTCTAATGGCCAGGATGAGTCAATTAGGGTTCTAAAGGTCTGGTTAATGCTTTGATGACACCACGCGGAAGCCAAATTTTTCCTCAAGTAACCTGAGGAACATCAGGACAACCAAAGTGTCACATTAACCGTAGCCATCATTTTAACCATTCCAGTATACGCCGGATAGTCGCGATGATCTATTGCTACTTACCTAAGGTACACTAGATCCGGGTGTAGGATCTTTCACTCAAGCATAGGATACCCAAGCAATCCCTTAAAAGTAAATCAAACAATTTTAAATAAGTGATCTTGTTTTGTAAGGTAACCTCTCTTTTAAGTTTCCCCAGCAGAGTCGCCAGTTCTGTCATACGGTGAACTGACTTGGGGTGTTTTGCTTTTTATCGCAATGTCGCGGATAGCAAGAGTCGCCACCGACTTTTCTTTTATCCAATAAGGAAAGGTGGAAAAGAACAGGAAAGACCTCAATAGATTTTGGGTTCGGGAGGTACATTATACAAAGGGAAGGTGTTAGCACCCTTTGTATCCATGGTTATCCATGGGCTCTTAATTACTGGATCACTTATATTTTTGTCTGAAAAGTGTCGGTGAATTGCTTAAAAAATGTTTGAAAGAGAGTTTAACTTTGTAATGATTCTCGTATGAATGTATACAAAGTATTTATCTCATTTGATTTTGAAAATGGTTTAGAAAAATATAACTCGGTAATGATTCTAGTATGAATGTATACCAAGTGGTGATTTTCCAAAAGAGGTTTTGAAAGGTGTGAGGTGTTGAAAATATTTTAGGTTATGATCCAGTAATTGAGAGTTATACCGTCCTGAGGTCGTTATGGGCATTTCCTATCCTTATGAGGGTAAAATTGTCCTTACTATTGAGAAGTAAGTAATCTTACCCTTTGGATGTTTAAGGGTCACCGTAGGGTCATCGATAGGTCATTGAAGGCAACAGTTGTAAGGATACCTTAGCATTCGAAGGGACGATCATCATTTAACCGCAGGCTACACCGAAGGGTCATCGAGGGACAAAATCATATATTCGAAGGCAACATCCGAGGGACTATGATTTATTTTAAAGGGACATGATGATTTAATCGGAGGGTCTTTGCTAAGTGTATCCCTACATTCGCGGGACATGACCGTAATACCGTAATATCATAAGGCAAAAGAGAGGTCCAAGATCACATATTTAAAGGCCGCATTTTAAAGTTAATTAGGTGATTATGATGAATCTCCACATTAAAATCAATACATTAAAAATAATACATTAAAATTAATACCTTAAAATTAATTATTAAAATTAATTATTAAAATTAACACATTAAAATTAATTAAGCAATTTAGGGTGGATCTTCATAAGGGTATCCCACAAATAAAGTGGAAGACCTAACGGCAATCTTTTCCTGGGACATGTGAACCTTGGCAAAATTCAGCAAACGGGTTAGAATACCAAATCGGGGTGTAATCGAAGATTACACCGCAAAAGAAAATACAGCAGCATGAATGTCAGGCAAAACAGTGCATAATTAACATAGAATAGATCAGATACGCATAGGACATAACGAACAAAATATTGGCGGCTGCCCTTGTTCGCCTCTGCTTCGCCTAGCGAAGGTCTAGCGAACACTCGCTGCGTGCTCGCTTAGCGATGTGCTAGCGAGCGGCTGCGGGTTTTGAATTTCAGAACAGTATGACTTCAACCTGCGGCATGGCTTAGGGCATCCAACACATAATTATATGGTTCAGCATTCACAATATCCAGGCACACTTAAATTCACATGCAAAACCTCAAATATGTTTATGAATTCAATTATATTATCACATGCAAGTTAAGAACATAAAGCGGTATCACATGCGAATTAAGAAAATAACATGATAATAGTAATGCAAACCTGTTTGCAATCGAATTGCAACCTTGAATTGGCGAGCCGGATTGAGTTGGGCGGCGGTAGCTTCGGGGCGGGGAAGCGGCCTTCAGGGTTTCTTCACTCGGAACTCTCTAAAGTAGCCTCCAGGGTTTCCGTGCCAGGGTTTCCGTCCGTCTTCCTCTGTTTTTTCGTCCTCTTTTTCGTTACTGAAGTGCTGGTATTTATAATGCCATTTTTCATGACCTAATGGGCTCAGAACGAAGCCCGAAATTTTTTGTTGTCTGTCAGCCTCGCTAGGCGAGCTGGTAGCGAACGTTTGCTTCGCTAGGCGAGCTGGTAGCGAACGTTCGCTAGGCGAGCTGGTAGCGAACGTTCGCTAGGCGAGCTGGTAGCGAACGCGTAGCGAACAGGCCAGTTTTGGGCCATTTTCTGGATCGGGCCGTTCGCGAGCTGGGCTTTTGTCCATTTGAGATCAGTGTCATAAAAATGATTCGGAATGCCTTGAAAAATGTCTTGAAATATTGATGGGCAAATTTTGGGGTATGACAGCTGCCCCTGTTCAATATTCTTGAACCGAGAGAGTTAGAATGGTATGTGTCGTTCGTGGTCTGGAGGTGAAAGATTATTGAACACTAGAATGCCCCAAAAATTTGGACTTGCCAATTAGTCTTGGTGGAGATGGGCTTAAAGATGCCATCCAGGTAGTTTGATGAGGAGATTTCCAGATTGTGTCGTACGTTAGACGATGTCTGAAGACATGGATGTCATACCGGGTCATACACTAGACCGTATAGTGAATCCCCCATCATGCTGTTGACTTCGCTGGGGAGTCAGAGTATGCTGTATACTGCTGGGGATAAGGGATCAGAATGGGTCATATACTGGACCATATCTGAGTACCAGAGTGAGCTGTTCGTTAGGCGGATGACCTTGATGGGGATGAAAGATCAGAACGGATCGTACGCTAGATCGTTTCTGAGTTGCAGAATGAGCTGTCCGTTAGGCCGAATCTGCTTGAAGAGGGAGCAGTCGTATACTAGACTACCATTCAGGAATGTACCTGTCCGAAGGTAGCACCTGAGCAAGGGAGTAGTCGTATACCAGACTACCATTCAGGACTGTACCTGTCCGAAGGTAGCACCTGAGCAAGGGAGTAGCCGTATACCAGACTACCATTCAGGAATGTACCTGTCCGAAGGTAGCACCTGAGCAAGGGAGTAGCCGTATACCAGACTACCATTCAGGAATGTACCTGTCCGAAGGTAGCACCTGAGCAAGGGAGTAGCCGTATACCAGACTACCATTCAAGAATGTACCTGTCCGAAGGTAGCACCTGAGCAAGGGAGTAGTCGTATACCAGACTACCATTCAGGAATGTACCTGTCCGAAGGTAGCACCTGAGCAAGGGAGTAGCCGTATACCAGACTACCATTCAGGAATGTACCTGTCCGAAGGTAGCACCTGAGCAAGGGAGTAGCCGTATACCAGACTACCATTCAGGAATGTACCTGTCCGAAGGTAGCACCTGAGCAAGGGAGTAGCCGTATACCAGACTACCATTCAGGAATGTACCTGTCCGAAGGTAGCACCTGAGCAAGGGAGTAGCCGTATACCAGACTACCATTCAGGAATGTACCTGTCCGAAGGTAGCACCTGAGCAAGGGAGTAGCCGTATACCAGACTATCATTCAGGAATGTACCTGTCCGAAGGTAGCACCTGAGCAAGGGAGTAGCCGTATACCAGACTACCATTCAGGAATGTACCTGTCCGAAGGTAGCACCTGAGCAAGGGAGTAGCCGTATACCAGACTACCATTCATGAATGTACCTGTCCGAAGGTAGCACCTGAGAAAGGGAGTAGCCGTATACTGGACTACCATCCAGAAATGTACCTGTCCGAAGGTAGCATCTGGGAAAGGGAGTAGCCGTATACTGGACTACCATCCAGAAATGTACCTGTCCGAAGGTAGCATCTGGGAAAGGGAGTAGCCGTATACTAGACTACCATCCAGAAATGTACCTGTCCGAAGGTAGCATCTGGGAAGATGAAGGTCTAACTTGGTCGTACATTAGACTGTCTTTGAGTTAAAGATCCAAATGGGTCTTATGATAGACTGTATTGGAGTTGCAGGATGAGCCGTCCATTAGGCTAAATCTGATGATAAAAGGGGGTAGTCGTACACTAGACTACACTTCAGAAATGTACCGTGCACTAGGTAGCATCTGAGGAGACGAAGGTCAAACTGGGTCGTACATTAGACCGTATCAGAGCAGAATGAGCCGTTCATTAGGCTGAATCTGATGGTAAAAAGGGGGTAGTCGTACACTAGACTACACTTCAGAAATGTACCGTACACTAGGTAGCATCTGAGGAGACGAAGGTCAAACTGGGTCGTACATTAGACCGTATCAGAGCAGAATGAGCCGTTCATTAGGCTGAATCTGATGGTAAAAAGGGGGTAGTCGTACACTAGACTACACTTCAGAAATGTACCGTACACTAGGTAGCATCTGATAGTATTTGTATATGCTGAATTTGTAATAAATGTCTGGGATGGGCTTATAGATGCCATCGTTAGGAGGATGTCAGAATGAATGTTGTCATGGAGTGTATCTGAAAGATGTAGTTGAATCCTGAATGTAATTGATAAGGATGTCCGTCTGAATGGACCTTTGTTTTGACTATGTCAGGAGGATAATTGACCTGAAAAATAAAGTTAGCTTCATGCCATGTCATGATGCATGAGATGCAAATGTTGTATGCATGCGTATGCTGTGAAATGATGTAATGAGTGAATTATGCGTCTGGAATGAATGCGAACATTGTATGCATGTATATGTTATGAAATGATGTAATGTATATGATGCGGAATGAACATTGTATGTAGGTATGTGATGTGAAGTGATGTAATGAATGCACTATGTGTCTGAAACGTTCTTCCAGGGGACTTTACTGGGGAAATAAATCTCAGTCTGCTGGTCGGAGATATTGGTATTGATGACCCGGTCTCGGCTGGGGATACTTGATTTCTGTCTGACGATGGAAACACTCAACAGAGCCTGGCTGGGGGTAGAAGAGATGACCAGTCTAGTGATGCCCATTTCTTCTGGGGAATAACTGGCTTAGCCGGGGAATCGAATTAGCAACAGATTCATTGGGAAGCGTGATTAGACCTTCTCCTCGATCCTGAAGTCGTGTAGTAATTTCTATTACTATTCTAGGCATGCATTTTTGGTAAACATTGATCATATTCAAGTGCATAAATCAATTCAAAGTAAATCAATGGACGTTTACGCAAACAAAACAGAGAAAGTAAAACAAAAGCATCTTTTTGGAAATGAAATTGTATTGATTTTGAAAGAGAGCCTATAAACAGGCAATTTGTGTACAAGGAGACAGAAATCCTAGTAAGAGGAAATTGTCAGGCAAACAAAGAGAAGCTATGAGGAAAAATCCTGTTGATTTTAACTCCACTACTGTCATTATGTCTTCAAGCATCTCATCTCCTGCTGTCGGATAGAAGTGATTGGCTTGTTCAGTCCTTGAACTTGGTTGAAGCAGACAGAGAATGAGGCATAGTCATACGCTTTAATCCCTAATTTTTGCCTGGACCGCCTTTTCAGGTTTTCAGTCCACCGGGATACCCTTTTTTGCTCAAGCCGCCTTTTCAGGTTTTCGACTTGCCGGGTGTACGTCTTTATATGTTTATCCCTAATTTTTGCCCGAACCCTTTTGGTTCGCCGGGATGCCCTTACTTTTGCCTAGGTACGTCGACCTAGCGGGTCTCTGTTATGCGTAGTATTTTTTAACTATGTCCGCGTTCACAGGATGCGGGAAGTCTTCGCCATCCATTGTAGCAAGTATCATGGCTCCACCGGAGAATACCTTCTTAACTACAAATGGCCCTTCGTGTGTGGGAGTCCATTTGCCTCTGGGATCACCTTGTGGTAGAATGATACGCTTGACCACCAAGGCGCCAAGTTGGCACACCTGTCTCTTGACCTTTTGTTAAATGCTTGGGTCCTGTGCTTCTGATATATCTGCCCATGACAAACAACCGCAAGTCTCTTTTCATCAATCAGATTTATCTGATTGAGTCGAGTTTGAATCCATTCATCCTCATCTAAACCTGCATCTTTCATAATTCTTAGAGAGGGAATCTGAACTTCCACTGGTAAAACGGCTTCCATTCCATAGACTAAAGAGAAAGGGGTTGCCCCTGTCGAAGTGCGGTAACCATGAAGAGCAAAAGGTAACATCTCCTGCCGGTCTTTGTATGTTACTGTTATATTCTTGATATTGTTAGCAGCCTCCACGGTGCCGTTCGTCTTTGGCCGGTACGGAGAAGAGTTATGGTGCTTTATTTTGAACTGCGTGTAGAGTTCAGTTTAGTACCATTATCAGTGATAACTCTCTCAGGAGACAGCAGGTTTCTCAAGTAGATATTTGATAGAATCCATCTTAGAAATCAATAAAGTGGTATGATTCAACATATACTGTCTTAGTCGGCGAGCAGCCTAAGCCAAAGCACAGTAAGCTTTCTCGAGCTATGAGTATCTTGTTTCACAGTCGGTACCTTTTGCTAAGGCAGTGTATGGCATGCTCTTTTCGACCAGACTCGTCATGTTGCCCCAGCACACCCTATTGAATTTTCTAACACGGTCAAATACATGATTAGAGGTCTTCCTTCAACTGGTAGCATTAGAATTGGAGGTTCTTGGAGATATTTCTTGATTTTGTCATTCATCATTCCATACCATCTCTTGATTTTCTTTTTGGTAATGTGAAGATGGGTTTGCAGGTAGCAGTCAAATGTGGGATGAATCGGGCAATGTAATTCGAGTGCCCCAAGAAACCTCTGACTTCTTTCTTGTCTATTTCAGTACCCATTGCAATTTCAATTGATTCCTCATGCGGTTGTATAGTCTTTCGTAGTACCAGTCTGGCAAGTTCTCTAGGGACTTCACAATCTTCCTTGCTTCCATCCTCGGCTTGGTAGATCGGATTTTCAAAGTCATAATGAACAGTAGCAAAACTATTATCAACAGGATCCAGAGTGGATATGGATCGGAAAACTGTTACGTGCGTGTGTGCAAGAAAACATAGCTTGTTTTTGAAAAAATGACAGGAAAGATAAAGAGCGCAATATTTGAATGCAAAAAGTCCATTGATTTATTGAATATGAATATGCTTATGAAATGACAAAACCCTTGAAAAATTAGCTATTATACCCCGGGTATAGACACAATGCTTTGAAACACAAAAATAGCAATAACAATTACTCCTGACTAAAGGAAATCGGGATAGTGTCTTCAGCCTTCCAATTATTGGGTCCGTCACCAATTGTTGGGAAAATCCAGCTATCCAAGTCATAATCGTTATCAGTATCTTCCACAGCATTGACAGTCTCGTCATGATTAGGCAGAGGGGCAGTGATGCCATTAGGAGTCTCCGGAGGATCAAATTCAAATTCTCCGGCGTCGATCATATCCTGAATTTTGTTCTTCAACGACCAACAATTGTTTGTATCATGCCCGGGGCTATCGGAGTGATATGCACACCTGGCATTGGGATTATACCTAGGAGAAGTAGTGTTGGGTTTTGCAGGAGGATCTCTGAGGGTAATCAAATTTGCCTTTAGCATACCCTGCAGAGCTTGTGCTAAAGTCATATTGATCTTCGTAAACTGCCTTCTTCCTGGGTTAATGTGCCTCACAGATTTCTTGTCTTTTTTCTTCTCGAGCAAGAGAGCCTTCAGTTCCTTCTGCCCCCTGGATAAGTTCAAGATTATCTTCTGGAGTTGAGCATTCTGAGCCTGGAGGTCTTTGACAATTTGTTCGAGGTCCATTTTTCTGTTTGGAGGAAAACCGTGAGAACATTGATCCCTTTAGAGTACCTGTTATGCAATGTTATGTCATGCTATGCAATGTATGAAATGTTTTCAAGGCCTTTTGGAATTTAACTTTGCATAAACTACCAAAAAGGAAACTTTTTTTTTTGTTTTTTTTTTTTTTTCAAAACAGAGCAAAGTTAAATCCCTAAGTCCTTGAAATGGTTAGTACAATGTTATGATGTCATGATGTTATGATGTTAAGATGTTAAACAAGCATAAACAAGTCACACAACAATCATCCCTAGGTTTTAAGGCTTGCATGAGTTCCATAGGTAAGTACCCTCCCCACTGAAGTTTAGTTGGTTCAACCTGTCCTAGAATAGTAACCGGGTTCTAAAAGGATCTCCAATCATTGACCTTCCCTCAAGTCCACTTCAGTGCAACACCAAGTGGTTGACCGAAGCTTCCCTAAAGTCCAATCTCAAGGAGTGTAGTATCGAGTCTCAACCAACCCCATTCGGAACCGAAGTCAGTTATCTCACTACTTTCTAATGGCCAGGATGAGTCAATTAGGGTTCTAAAGGTCTGGTTAATGCTTTGATGACACCACGCGGAAGCCAAATTTTTCCTCAAGTAACCTGAGGAACATCAGGACAACCAAAGTGTCACATTAACCGTAGCCATCATTTTAACCATTCCAGTATACGCCGGATAGTCGCGATGATCTATTGCTACTTACCTAAGGTACACTAGATCCGGGTGTAGGATCTTTCACTCAAGCATAGGATACCCAAGCAATCCCTTAAAAGTAAATCAAACAATTTTAAATAAGTGATCTTGTTTTGTAAGGTAACCTCTCTTTTTAAGTTTCCCCAGCAGAGTCGCCAGTTCTGTCATACGGTGAACTGACTTGGGGTGTTTTGCTTTTTATCGCAATGTCGCGGATAGCAAGAGTCACCACCGACTTTTCTTTTATCCAATAAGGAAAGGTGGAAAAGAACAGGAAAGACCTCAATAGATTTTGGGTTCGGGAGGTACATTATACAAAGGGAAGGTGTTAGCACCCTTTGTATCCATGGTTATCCATGGGCTCTTAATTACTGGATCACTTATATTTTTGTCTGAAAAGTGTCGGTGAATTGCTTAAAAATGTTTGAAAGAGAGTTTAACTTTGTAATGATTCTCGTATGAATGTATACAAAGTATTTATCTCATTTGATTTTGAAAATGGTTTAGAAAAATATAACTCGGTAATGATTCTAGTATGAATGTATACCAAGTGGTGATTTTCCAAAAGAGGTTTTGAAAGGTGTGAGGTGTTGAAAATATTTTAGGTTATGATCCAGTAATTGAGAGTTATACCGTCCTGAGGTCGTTATGGGCATTTCCTATCCTTATGAGGGTAAAACTGTCCTTACTATTGAGAAGTAAGTAATCTTACCCTTTGGATGTTTAAGGGCCACCGTAGGGTCATCGATAGGTCATTGAAGGCAACAGTTGTAAGGATACCTTAGCATTCGAAGGGACGATCATCATTTAACCGCAGGCTACACCGAAGGGTCATCGAGGGACAAAATCATATATTCGAAGGCAACATCCGAGGGACTATGATTTATTTTAAAGGGACATGATGATTTAATCGGAGGGTCTTTGCTAAGTGTATCCCTACATTCGCGGGACATGACCGTAATACCGTAATATCATAAGGCAAAAGAGAGGTCCAAGATCACATATTTAAAGGCCGCATTTTAAAGTTAATTAGGTGATTATGATGAATCTCCACATTAAAATCAATACATTAAAAATAATACATTAAAATTAATACCTTAAAATTAATTATTAAAATTAATTATTAAAATTAACACATTAAAATTAATTAAGCAATTTAGGGTGGATCTTCATAAGGGTATCCCACAAATAAAGTGGAAGACCTAACGGCAATCTTTTCCTGGGACATGTGAACCTTGGCAAAATTCAGCAAACGGGTTAGAATACCAAATCGGGGTGTAATCGAAGATTACACCGCAAAAGAAAATACAGCAGCATGAATGTCAGGCAAAACAGTGCATAATTAACATAGAATAGATCAGATACGCATAGGACATAACGAACAAAATATTGGCGGCTGCCCTTGTTCGCCTCTGCTTCGCCTAGCGAAGGTCTAGCGAACACTCGCTGCGTGCTCGCTTAGCGATGTGCTAGCGAGCGGCTGCGGGTTTTGAATTTCAGAACAGTATGACTTCAACCTGCGGCATGGCTTAGGGCATCCAACACATAATTATATGGTTCAGCATTCACAATATCCAGGCACACTTAAATTCACATGCAAAACCTCAAATATGTTTATGAATTCAATTATATTATCACATGCAAGTTAAGAACATAAAGCGGTATCACATGCGAATTAAGAAAATAACATGATAATAGTAATGCAAACCTGTTTGCAATCGAATTGCAACCTTGAATTGGCGAGCCGGATTGAGTTGGGCGGCGGTAGCTTCGGGGCGGGGAAGCGGCCTTCAGGGTTTCTTCACTCGGAACTCTCTAAAGTAGCCTCCAGGGTTTCCGTGCCAGGGTTTCCGTCCGTCTTCCTCTGTTTTTTCGTCCTCTTTTTCGTTACTGAAGTGCTGGTATTTATAATGCCATTTTTCATGACCTAATGGGCTCAGAACGAAGCCCGAAATTTTTTGTTGTCTGTCAGCCTCGCTAGGCGAGCTGGTAGCGAACGTTTGCTTCGCTAGGCGAGCTGGTAGCGAACGTTCGCTAGGCGAGCTGGTAGCGAACGCGTAGCGAACAGGCCAGTTTTGGGCCATTTTCTGGATCGGGCCGTTCGCGAGCTGGGCTTTTGTCCATTTGAGATCAGTGTCATAAAAATGATTCGGAATGCCTTGAAAAATGTCTTGAAATATTGATGGGCAAATTTTGGGGTATGACAACAATGTCTTGAGCGTTGATACTCGTTAAATGGATGACAATGATTTGTCTAAGAACGTTGAAGAAACACACTTATATTTTACCTTAATAAAATATGTACTAACCCATGTGTCAAATACCTCTCAGCTTCTATTAAAAATCGAGGGGAAAAAATATTTTTTTAAAAATATTTACATTGTTTATACATAATAATAAAATAATAGGGTAAAATCTATTTAATGAGTATTTTTATAATAAAATATGATGATTAATCACCTTGATTTTATTATAAATCGAGGTGTTTTATCTTCTCATTTTAAATATCACCTAAGTGATGATGAAAACCGAGATGAAGAATTCTTTTTTTTAATTATATTGTTTATACAGAATATTAAAATTTATGGAAATCCCCCCAAAAACCTATGGAGAATTTCAATCAATCTTGATGAACAAGATTGTTATCACCCACACAATAACAATGAAAAAATAAGAACAATATAGAGAGAAAGAAAGTTAAGAACGATGAAGGAGAAAAAGTATTAAATTCTGCAGAGTTTCTCTCTACCCACAAACTGTGGAAAACTTCTTATTCACTTTGCAACTGTAAAATAATGTAAATACAATGTTATGAATACTCTATTCACATCATTACAAAAATAAGGGTTACTCCCTCTATTTATAGATTTAGGTTAACTTGGATCTCAAGTCAAATCTCAAAACTATAAAAGCCCAAAATAACTAACACTACTAAATTAGGCCTAAGTCAAAATCCTGTATGTAGCAACATGCTTCGACACTTCGACACACTAACACAACTCAACGCACTAGGTGGTTCGACACTTCCTTGGTTCTGTCGAGCAACCTGCTTCTACACAAGGAATTACAATTCAACACACTACCTAATTCATTGTGTCTAAGCTATCTACATTCATCATAACACTTAGTCTTCTGAACACTTCGACCTGCACTCCCTTCGTCATGATGTCTGCAATCTGATTCTCAGTTCTGCAGTGTTCCATATTCATCTTCCCATCTGCTACCTGCTCTCGAAGATAATGGAACCTCATATTGATGTGCTTGCTTCGACCATGTGCTATCAGATTCTTCGCCAGACTGATAGTTGGCATGATGTCGATCCTCATGGTAATTGCTCCATGACTCTTTACTGTTATCTCTTCGACCAGATTCACCATCCACGTTGCTTGACATGTACAAAGGGAAGCAACTATGTATTCTACTTCGCACGACGATAATGCCACTATTGGCTCTTTTCTCGAACTCCAAGCAACTGGTGCACCACCTAGCATAAACACATAGTCCGCTGTGGATTTTCGATCCTCAACATCACTACACCAACTTGAGTTGGTGTATCCCACTAATTTACATTCTTTTCCTTTATCAGTTGTAGGAAACAAAATGCCATAGTCGAGAGTTCCTTTCAGATACCTTAGTATCCTCTTCGTCGCTGGTAGATATGATACCTTTGGCTTTTGCATGAATCTACTCACCATACCTACATTGTATGCTAAGTCAGGCTTTGTATGACAAAGGTATCATAGTGACCCAATAAGTCTTCTATATTGGGTTAGGTCGACATCATCTTCATCTGAATCTTTCGACAGTTGTAATCCGGGCTCAGTTGGAGTCGAAGTTGGGTTGCAATCTTGCATCTCAAATATCTTGAGTATTTCACATGTATACCTTCTTTGGTGTATCATCAAACCTCTACCACTCTTGTAGAATTCGATGCCAAGGAAGTATGAAATGTCACCCAAATCTGACATTTTGAGTTCTTTGTTGAGCTCACCTTTGAAGTCTTCGATCTCCTTTTTGCAGCTACCTGTTATCAACAAGTCATCGACATAGAGGCATAGTATAAGCAATTCACTCTTACTTCTTCTTACATATACTCCATGTTCATATTTTCACTTCACGAATTCCTTCTCCCTTAGAAAATCATCTA
The DNA here is from genome assembly GCF_024323335.1 of Lathyrus oleraceus. NCBI lineage: Eukaryota > Viridiplantae > Streptophyta > Magnoliopsida > Fabales > Fabaceae > Lathyrus > Lathyrus oleraceus. The sequence goes on along the minus strand of NC_066580.1, from coordinate 431,644,079 downwards.
TCTTCTTGTTCCAATCTCTTGGAGCTTATTTAAGCCTGTACAGGGCTTTATGCAGCCTGTACACCTTTCTTTCTCCGCCTTGTTTCACAAACCCAATTGGTTGTGCAATATAAACTTCTTCTTCTAAGGGGCCATTAAGGAATGCACATTTCACATCCATCTGACACATCTGCCAATTGTTCATGTTTTCTAGACCAACAACCAACCTGATTGTTTCGATCCTAGCAACAGGTGCAAAAACTTCATCGAAGTCGATTCCTTCTTTCTGAAGAAATCCTTTCGCCACAAGCCTTGCCTTGTGTTGAGTCACTTCTCCTTTGGGATTTAGCTTCACATTGTATACCCACTTCATATCTATTACCTTCTTGTCTTGGGGAAGTTCAACAAGTGACCAGGTATTGTTGACTTTGATTGACTTCAACTCTTCATCCATTGCTTTCATCCACTTCGAATCTTTCAATGCCTTAGATGCATTGACATGTTCGACATCTGCGTAGAAAGAAGCTCACATTCTTCACTGACCACATCATCTGATGTAATCACACATTCTTGCAACCTTACAGGCATGTGTCTTGTTCTTTGAGATCTTCTTGTGCTTGCTTCACCTCTGACTTCTTCCTGTCGAACTTCACTTTCGACTTCACTAGATGGTGAAGGAGAATTGCCATCCAAGGCGCAGCGGAATTTAAAAATTTCTCCATTTAGTGATCCTTACGAATGGGCATGATCAGTGATAGAATCGTTACCTCTTATGGCGATTCAAACCTTTGGTGCAGATCTCTTGTAACGATCAAAACCTTGGATACAAATCCACTGAGCGATCACGAACGTTGAACGATGACAACGTCTCTACTCAGTCCACACGAACGGATTCCTTCAATCTCAGTGCTAGCTGCTATGAATGAAGGCTTTGAGTGAGAGAGAGAGAGAGAGGGAAACGAAATTCCAATTCTTCACTTGAGTTACAATGCTTCTACCCAAGGGTTCTATTTATAGAACCACATGTGTGGGCTTCAAGCTAAAAAGCCCACTTAAGTGTATTTTAGCCCATATCTTATAATATGCCCAAAATCACTTAAGCGTGTGGTACCTTACCATATTTCGTATTCCACTTAAGTGCATCGTACCTTACGATGTTCCTTAGTTACTCTATCTCTCATCAATCCGTCCTTTGTGTGTGACCCTGTAGGTTTTTGTGACGTTGGCAATTATATTAAATCACGCATTTAACATAATAAACAGTGAGTGGTATCTAGCAACACATCACTGCTATCCAAGTCACAAAAATGTCATGTGATCTGACAAGTCCTTCTGTGATAATAATTATGTGTATAATTACCCCTTTGCCCTTATGTCTATATTGAACACAAGGTATAAATCGTGTCATCCTTGTCCAGTTCAATATTGGGCACATAGACATTTATCCTGTTACGTAGGATGGGCAAATTCCATCTAGGTCACTCATGTCCCTCAGCATGCTTCGTGGAGTACCCATCAACTGTCTTTATGGTTATCCAGTTACAGACAACGTTGGATCAGCAATAAAGCACTCGACTCTACATCTAGGATCCATAGTGGTTTCAGGTCGAAGAGTGGTATACACCATTATCACCATGAGAATAACTTATGACACTTTGCATAACTTTCTATATAGTATTCTCATAGCGGGTCAATCCGGTATAAATATTACTCTTAATATTCATACCTATGTTTAAGACTTGATAACTCTTTATCCATGATCCATGAGATGTGATCATCAGTCTACAAACATAATAGTCTTAATGTTTTAATGTTATACCACTTCATAATAAAGCTCGACTACGGATACTTTAAGAATAGTGTCCTTATGTTTAATGTGATCTCATGATTAAGTCATACTTGATACATTAAACGGACAAGCTATTCTAGGGACTTTATTAATCAAACATAATAAAGAAAAAGCCTTTTATTAATTAATAAATAATTCGATACAAGTACCAAAAGTATTGGCCTCTAGGGCTTACACCAATAGCTGGTTCATCACAAAAGTTTCTCACTGAATCTTTCTTGGCATTCTCAGTCCAATCCCACTCCTTAAGCTCATCTATGATCACGTCCCTGCTGATCACCACTTACTTATTCACTGGGTCGAATAACTTGTATCCTCTAATCGAATGATATCATATCAGGATCATCTGATTCGACTTATCATCAAGTTTTCTTCTCAACTGATACGACACATGTCTATGTGCTATAGATCCAAACACCTTCAGATGACTCAAGCTAGGCTTGACACCAGACAAACATTCTTCTGGCGTGATTCCTTCTAGATTCTTCGTCGGACATCTGTTCAGGATATATGTCGCAGTCGACACAATTTCTCCCCATAATTCTTTGGGTAGATGCTTTCCTTTCAACATACTTCTAACCATATTCATAATGGTTCTATTCTTCCTTTTTGTGACTCCATTCTGCTATGGAATGTAGGGTGGCACCACCTCATGCACAATCCCTTCTTTCACATATAATGCATCAAAATCTTTCGACACATATTCTCCACCACCATTAGTCCTCAAAATCTTGATCTTTCGATCGCTCTATCTTTCGACCATAGATTTAAACTTGGCAAATACCTCGATCACTTCACTTTTCTTATTTATCAGGTAAGACCATAATTTTCGACTGAAATAATATATGAATGTAACAAAGTATTTGTTACCTCCAATCGAATCCACCTGGAGAGGACCACATACATCAAGGTATATGACTTCAATAATTGCCTTCGACCTGCTTCCTGCATCCTTACTGAAGTTGTTCTTATGCTGCTTCACCTGCACACATTCTTCACACACTTCGTTTGGAATGTGGAATTCTGGTAATCCTGAAACCATATTTCTTCTCTTCAGATCTCTGATGTCTTCGAAATTGAGATGACCAAGTCTATAATGCCATATCCATTCATCTTCCATGGCTGTTGTTGTAAGGCACTTATGCTCCATCACATTTAGTTCAATCTTGAAGGTTCTATTATGAGACATTGGAGCCTTCAAGATTAACCTTCCATTTGAGTCGAGAACTTTCATCATCTTGTCTTCGATAGAAACTCTATAGTTCTTTTCGACTAACAACCCAATGCTGAGCAAATTGCTCTTTATGCCTGGTATGTACAACATATTTGAAATTACTGACCTTTTTCCATCTTTCCTCATAATCAGAACATCACCAACACCTTCAACTGCTAGAGTGGTGTCATTTGCAAATTTCACCATGTTCTTCATTGAGGGTTTTATGTTGACAAACCAATCTTCCCCTCTAGACATGTGTGATGAGCATCCTGAGTTCAAGTACCACTGGTCCTTGAATCTCTCTTCATCTCTTGTTGTAACCATCACCAACGTCTCTTCTTCTTCATGTTTCGCCAACTTTGCATAAATTTCTTGATTCTTCTACTTTTCTATACAATCACTAGAATAATGACCATACTCCTAACAATTGTAACACTGAATGTGACTCTTGTATGACTTTTGACCATCACCTCTTCCTCTACCTGCAACACCACCTCTTTGGTTGCCTTGGTTCCAGGGTTTTCTCTAATTTGACCAGTTTCCTAAGTTTGCATTAGAATGAAATGATAAACGAATCATCCAAAACTAACTAAATTGCTAACACTTCAAGTATGGATGTTGTAGAAATTGAATCATCAATTGGAACTCAACATTAGGTGAACCTTTACAGACATACTAAAAGCCCCAAATATTATGATCACATAGTCACCTATCAGGAGCTCTCTTATTTCATTATTTTGATCTTTATCGGAGAGAGAGAGATCTTTCTGAGAATGAAAGAGACCATGGGTTTCTATGATTGGTTCCTGAGTGTTTTCTTTCACCGTATTCCCTTTACTCTTACTCAAAGAGAGATATTTGGTGAATGAAGAGCTATTGGTGATGGACGCCATTTTGGAGTTCTTTCTTTTGTTTTCGTCTTTTCATCATTAGGGTTTTTAATCTATTAAATGACCAAAAGAATCCTTGCAGATTTTTTTTAAGAGTGAAATGAGTTAGAAAATAATTATAAATAAATAAATTTAAACAATCTTAAATAATAAAAATAAAATTGAAATAAATTATATATAATTCTATTTCTTTATTTTGAACATATTGATAAAAAATATGAAAATAAAAGAGTTTAAAATAAATAAAATTTGAGCGCGAAAGTGCAAGAAAAATTAAAATAAATGCACTAAAATGATCAACGACAAATAGACTTATGGAAAACAGACAGATTTGGATTAAATTTTGAAGTAAAAAATGATCGATTAAAAAAATTTAGACTGATCTAAATGCGATCGAAAAAGTTGTCCAAAAAATAAAACGAGCACGCCATATTAAAATGCATGAATCGTAAATTAATAGATTTGACGTTTGCAAGCTCGATTTCGAAATTTTTCGCCCGTTAATTTCACATGCATTTGAGAATCAGTCCAACCGATCTGTCTGTAAATCCAAATTTTTATTCTGGTTGACATTTTAGGCATTATGCAAGATGAAATGCATGTTATGCTATGTAGATGATGTAGATGTCATGATGAATGTATCAATTTATTGTATGAGGGGCAAAATTGGGGTATGATAGTTGTTCCTAGTTAAGTATCTTCGAACATAGAATATGAAGAGGGACACTCTTCATGTGATCACGGTGGAAGATAATTAAATACTAAAGGACTCAAATTTTGTCCCTTGATGAAATGATATAGGTGTTATGAATGCATGAACGACTCTTTTTTTTTTGCTAGGGATATGACGTGATGAAGATGAACGACAAACTTGTGGGGAAAGATGGAAATATATGGTAACAGTGGTCCACGGGAAATGAAAATGATAATGAGGTGGGTGAAGACTCACTAGGGATAACAAATTGTTGGAGAAAAGAATAACAAAATGCCAAATGGTGTTGGACTTTTAAAACGAAATGCCAAGCGAGACTGGACTTGACTGCAGACATAAATAAAATATATACCGGCTTCAAACGGAGTTTGCCAAGCGAGACTGAACTTGACCACAAACATTAGTAAAATATATACCGACTTAAAATGGAGGTTTTCATGCAAGACTGGACTTGACTGAAGCCATCAGTAAAATATATACCGACTTCAAAAGAGTTTGCCAGGCGAGACTGTACTATGGTTTAAGGGCACCAAAACAAAATTGAACTTTTGAGGTCAATGGATATAAGATCAACAACAAGACTTAGGTTAGTGCAAAATGAGCGCGAAGTACTCTTCGGTTATGCAATGATTTGAATTTTCTTATATGCATGATATATGAATGATCATGATATGCAAATGCTAACATCCATAAAATAATATGAAATGAGGCTTTGCCGGATGCCTTTATTGGTGAATGGAAATGTAAGGTGAAATCACTAGGGAGAGAAGTGATCAACTACTTTGACTGCTTGTATATTTTTTGAGAATAATATTCTAAAGAAGTTCAACCGGGGAAGACTACTGTAGAGGTTCCTTGGGGAATATTCAAAGAAACTCACTAGGGAGTCTACTATCGAGACTCACTAGGAGATACCTATTGATAAGGTCTACTGGGAAATCTTCTACCGAGATCAACTATAAAATCTACTTTCGAGATTCACTGAGAGAGGTATACCTACTGCCGAGGTCTACTGGGAAATCTTCTGCTGAGATTAGCCAGGGAATCTGTAACGCCCCAAACAACTTTCAGGATTATCGACTGACCCCACAAACCAACTCGGTCTATTTAACATGTTTTGTCCTCACTCACACACTTTCTGGGAATTTTCCCAGAAGGTCGCTCATCCAAATACTACTTCAAGTCAAACACGCTTAACTATAGATTTCTTATCTATTAGAATATCAAAAAGAATATGCATCTTGCTGGTATAATGTTGGTATACGTAGTGTCAATTAATCCTTATAAGCCTTCCTACAACCATGCGGTCTCATACCTGCACAGCCTCCGGATCCCTTTCATTTCGATGTGAATTTGGTTTTTCCCTAGAAATTTCTAGGAGTGTCTCATTGTGATGCCTCGTGCACCGACAACCACTCCCTCACCCTCGGGTGTAAGACGTAACCACTCTCTTCCCTCTTTGGTCTTGGGTGTTACATGCCCACCAGCTTTCGCTTGGTTCTTCCCCGAACCACATCGTATTGGGAGAGGTATGGCTCTGATGCCATTTGTAGCGCCTCATACTGCTTTCAAGATGCCTTTATTGGTGAATGGAAATGCAAGGTGAAATCACGGGGGAGAGGAGTGATCAACTACTTCGACTGCTTGTATATTCTTCGAGAATAATCTTTTAAAGAAGTTCCATCGGGGAAGACTACTGTCGAGGTTCCTTGGGGAAGATTCAAAAGAAACTCACTAGGGAGTCTACTGTCGAGACTCACTAAGAGATACCTACTGCCGAGGTTTTGTTGAGAAAATACCTACTGATGAGGTCTACTGGGAAATCTTCTATCGAGATCAACTAGATAATCTATTGTCAAGATTCACTAAGAGAGATATACCTACTGCCGAGGTCTACTGGGAAATCTTCTATTGAGATTAGCTAGGGAATCTGTAACGCCTCAGGCAACTTTCAGGATTATCAACTGACCCCATAAACCAACATGGGTATTTTTAACATGTTTTGTCCTCACTCACACACTTTTTGGGAAACTTCCCAAAAGGTCACTCATTCAAATACTACTCCAAGTCAAGCATACTTAACTATGGAGTTCTTATCTATTAGGTTACAGAAAAGAATATGCATCTTGTTGGTATAGTGTTGGTATACGTAGTACCAATTAATCCTTATAAGCCTTCCTACAAACATGCAGTCCCATACCTGCACAGCCTTCAGATCCCTCTCATTCCGATGTGAATTTGGTTTTTCCCTAGAAATTGCTAGGATTGTCTCATTGTCATGCCTCGTGCACCGACAACCACTCCCTCGCCCTCGGGTGTAACATGTAACCACTATCTGCCCTCTTCGGTCTTGGGTGTTACATGCCCATCAGATTCTGCTTGGTTCTTCCCTGAACCACATCTTACTGAGAGAGGTATGGCTCGGATACCATTTGTAACGCCTCATACTGCTTTCAGGAAGCCTTTATTGGTGAATGGAAATGCAAGGTGAAATCACTAGGGAGAGAAGTGATCAACTACTTCGACTTCTTGTATATTCTTAGAGAATAATCTTCTAAATAAGTTCCCCCAAGGAAGACTACTATCTAGGTTCCTTGGGAAAGATTCAAAAGAAACTCACTTGGGAGTCTACTGTCGAGACTCACTAGGATATACCTACTGCCGAGTTTTTTTGAGAAAATACCTACTGCTGAGGTCTACTGGGAAATCTTCTACCGAGATCAACCAACGAATCTACTTTCGAGATTCACTGAGAGAGATATACCTACTGTCGAGGTCTATTGAGAAATCTTCTACTGTGATTAGCCAGGGAATCTGTAATGCCCTAGACAACTTTCAGGATTATCGACTGACCCCACAAACCAACATGGTTCTTTTTAACATGTTTTATCCTCATTAACACACTTTCTGAGAAACTTCCCAGAAGGTCACTCATCCAAACACTACTCCAAGTCAAGCACACTTAACTATATAATTATTATCTATTAGGCTACTGAAAAGAAGATGCATCTTGTTGGTACAATGTTGGTACATGTAGTACTAATCAATCCTTATAAGCCTTCCTACCACCATGTAGTCCCATACCTGAACAACCTCCAGATCCTCTCATTCTGATGTGAATTCGGTTTTTCCTTAGAAACGGCTAGGATTGTCTCATTTTCATGCCTTGTGCACCGACAACCACTCCTTAACCCTCGCGTGTAACACGTAACCACTCTTTGTCCTCTTCGGTCTTGGGTATTACATGCCCACCAGCTTCCACTTGGTTCTTCCCCGAGCTACATCATATTGGGAGAGGTATGGCTCTGATACCATTTGTAATGCCTCATTCTGCTTTCAGGATGCCTTTATTGGTAAATGGAAATGCAAGGTGAAATCACTGGGGAGAGAAGTGACCATCTACTTCGTCTTCTTGTATATTCTTCAAGAATAATATTTTAAAGAAGTTCCACCGAGGAAGACTACTGGCGAGGTTCCTTGGGGAAGATTCAAAAGAAACTCACTAGGGAGCCTACTGTCGAGACTCACTAGGAGATACCTACTACCGAGGTTTTGTTGATAAAATACCTACTGCTGAGGTCTATTGGGAAATCTTCTACCGAGATCAACTAGAGAATCTACTGTCGAGATTCACTGAGATATATATACCTACTACCGAGGTCTATTGGGAAATCTTCTACTGAGATTAGCTAGGGAATCTGTAATGCCTCAGACAGCTTTTGGTTTTATCAACTGACCCCACAAACCAACATGGGTCTTTTTAACATGTTTTGTCCTCACTCACACACTTTCTGGGAAACTTCCCAGAAGGTCTCCCATTCAAATAATACTCCAAGTTAAGCACGCTTAATTATGCACGCTTAACTATGCATCTTGTTGGTAGTGTTGGTACATGTAGTACCAAATAATCTTTATAAGCCTTCCTACAACCATGCAGTCCCACCTGCACAGCCTCCGGATCCCTCTCATTCCGATGTGAATTCAGTTTTTCCCTAGAAACTACTAGGAGTGTCTCATTGTCATGCCTCGTGCACCGACAACCACTCCCTCACCCTCGGGTGTAACATGTAACCATTATATGCCTTCTTCGGTCTTGGGTGTTACATGCCCACCAACTTTCGCTTGGTTCTTCCTCGAACCACATCGTACTGGGAGAGGTATGGCTCTGATACCATTTGTAACATCTCATACTACTTTCAGGATTATAGACTGACCCCACAAACCAACACAGGTGTTTTCAGCATGTTTTATCCTCACTCACAAGCTTTTCGGGAAACTTCTCAAAGGTCACCCATCCAAATACTACTCCAAGTCAAGCATGCTTAACTATGGAGTTCTTATCTATTAGGCTACCGAAAACAAGATGTATCTTGTTGGTATAGGTAGTACCCATTAATCCTTATAAGCCTTCCTTCAACCATGTAGTCTGATACCTGCACAACCTCAGGATCCTTCTCATTCCGATGTGAATTCGGTTTTTCCCTAGAAGCTGTTAGGAGTGTCTCATTGTCATGCCTCGTGCACCGACAACCACTTCCTTTCCTCGGGTGTAACATGTAACACTCTCTGTCCTCTTAGGACTCAGGTGTTACATGTACGATGTGGTTTGGGGACTAACCAAGCGGAAGCTGGTGGGCATGTAACACTCGAGTCCGGAGAGGACATATAGTGTTACATGTTACACCAGAGGGCATGGAAGTGGTTGTCGGTGCATGAGACATGACAATGAGACACTCCTAGAAACTTCTAGGGAAAATCTGAATTCACATCAGAATGAGAGGGACCCTGAGGCTGTGCAGGTATGAGACTACATGGCTAAATGAAGGCTTATAAGGATTAATTGGTACTGCCTATACCAACAAGATGCATCTTCTTTTCGATAGCCTAATAGATAAGAACTCCATAGTGGTCGGAAAAATAGCAAGTGTACTATTTTCACCGATGTAGTAATAAGGAATTTATTTCCCAGTATCGATCTCGAGGATTGCGTAGGAATTACTTATTTCAATTCGATTCTATTCAAACAAAAAGATAATGGTTGGTTTGTTTTGGAATTGTGATTAGTGACACGAAGATAGTAAAAATAACTGATTAAGATAAAAGATGCTAGGGTAAGTGGTTGAGTTAGCCCGTTATGAATTTGTCCCGATTTCCTTAATGCCTATGATACATTCAATCACCTAACCTCAGAATGTTCTTACTTAAGTCCTTAAGTGAGAAACTATTAAACTACCAATTCTTACTCAAATGTCCATTCAATTAATCATTGGTTTTAATCATACAATATATCAAGGTTTACGGTAATTTATGAAAGTTACTAGTCCTAGATGATGCATTCATAAACCAATTGTGTGAAAACCCTACCAATCACAGTCCTGTTATTGGAAGTCATAGATTAATTTGTATTTGTCCGATACAAAAGCATAATAACATCACACAATTAAATTGAAAGACATAACATAGTAATCAAGGAATCATTGGTTCACATTCATAACATACGATAACATCAGGACCACCCCCTAGCATCAGGGGGTTTAGCCTCTCATAGTACTTAAAGAATTCATAAAGTAAAGATTAGACATTACAAAGAATTAGGAGAATTTGATCTTCAATGGTGGCTACCGTTGAATCTCGCCGTCTTCGAATCCGTTGTATTCGCTATCTTCTCCACTGTAATGCTTTCGTTCGTCTGTCAAAAGGTCCTTTTTTCTTTCTCTTCCAAGCCTTCTTATAGTTTCAGATGCCTCCTCTCCAAGCAAAAGGTCCATACTGCCCTTAATGAGAAGAATCGATTCACAATGCAAAATTAGGTTTTCCAGGCTGCGTGCAATCAACACGGTCGTGTGTGTACACACGGGCGCCCGTGTTTTTTCTCCTGCATTAATTAATTTCAGCATTTGTTACAGTAGCAACAACACAGGCCGTGTCCCTACACACGGGTGCCCGTGTAGATGCACTGTTTTAATCAACACGGCCGTGTGTGTACACACGGGTGCCCGTGTTGATCCCTGTTTTCTGCTTCGTCTTTTTCTCTGCTTGACCAACAACACGGCCGTGTGGTGGCACACGGGTGGCCGTGTTGACCTGCTGTTCTGTCATATTTTTGTCCTTCAGAGTGTCCCGAACTTCACCATTCTTGCTTTTGAACCTGGAACAATGACACTACCCAAACGAAGCATAAACGAGGTCTTTTTGACTTAAACTCGTAATCGAATGTAATGTAATACCAAACCAACAAAACTTGATACTTGACTCAAATGCAACTAAAAACAAACATAAATCTTACCAGAGTGATGAAAATACGTCGGATTAACGGCGGGAATTCAATGGAAATGGTGACCGATCACAACCCCAAACTTGTCTCATTGCTTGTCCTCAAGTGATGTATTGAGTCCAAACAAAGGTCACCTCCGAATTCGTTTTCCACAATGCAACCTAGTCTTTCACCATTTGTGTTCTTCCTTTCCAATCGAGTTTCAGGTCTCTCCAATTCAGGCAGTTTACCATATTTCCACATCAGAAACCCCTTCACCTGCAAGCTTTTCACTCACTCACAATATCTCTCGGGGTTAGGTGTGTACACTCACAGCACAGTATACAGTATCAGACTCTTAACTTTGAACACATTCTAATGTCATTACCACAGCAGATTTCACACACTTTTTGAGGTCTTTTTAGGTTGTAACGGGGCTTGGGTACGGTGGGATAAACAAAAAAATGGGTAACAAAGGGTTTTGAACTCGGTAATCATATTGTGTACTTTTTCTTCTTTTCCTGTGCATCACATATTTTTGGGGTAAAAACTCTTTTGACTCTTTTTCTACTCAACTTTCCGAGCATTTCATATCTCTCTAAGGTCTCGGCAAGTGCATTTTTTCTTTTCTTATTTTTTTTTTTTTCTTTCCGAGCCTTTCATATCTCTAAGGTCTCGGCAAGTGCATTTTTTTTCTTTTCTTATTTTTTTTCTTATAAAGGACATACATACTGTTTTTCTTTTTGTATGATCTCATCTTATGCACTTGCCTTCCCTTTCAAAATTTTCACCCCAAACTTATTTTCATTGCACATCTTGCAATTCACACAATCATACCGAGTTATGACACAAAAGGGAATGGATAATTAAAAGTTAACATGGATTTATGAGGAATAATGCTTGACGTTAGCATGGGGTTTACAATGAACAAATGGCTAAGGCTCAACGGGGTTTTACGAAGGGAAACATACATATAGGGATGGCTAGAAAGGCCCTGGCTAAACAAACAACTTGCCTCAGTGTGTGTTGTCATGCTGTGACGTGTCAACAGAACATACGCAAAATCAGAGTGATAAAGTTATACCTGGCTGAACTCTCATATTGATGTTTCGTGTTTGGCTTTTTGTGATCTCACCATGTTGGTTAGCTTGCAAGCTCTGAAGTCTCTTCGTGTTATGTGGTTCTTTCCTGACTTGGTCTTTCCATACCGCTCTCTTGGTCTAGTGTCACCACATTGTGTCCGACTTTACCTTCTCATGGTTGCATCAACTTCCGGGGTGCCATATCAGAATAAGTATGAGGGGTGTCATTCATCCACTACCATTGATCCCGGATTCGTCCAACCATTTCTCATCACTCTGTACACACAAGTAAACAACGAAAACAAACAAAAACAAAAGCGATGGAAATAAAACATGAAAGGAAAACCCCCCCACACCTTAACTAAACATTGACCTCAATGTTTAAATCCAGATACTAAGGGGACTCACAGCGACTACTGTTGGTTTAATGCACTTGTGTAAGTTCCTTCCACTTGGAGGTGTTTGTGACTTTGCCCTTTTAATTCTCCTCCTCCCCTACACAAAATTTTAGCACACACCAAAAAATAAAAACGAAATAAATTAGAAATCAAACGCGTGGGTTGCCTCCCACGAAGCGCTTCGTTTAACGTCGCATGGCTCGACGGTTCATTTCCCTTATCATGGGGGTATTTCAGGTTCAAAACCTTGTTGCACCTCTTGTCTACAACACGGAAATTGTCTCTTTTATCAGTGTGGACTCCTTTGTACCACGATTCCTTTTTAACTATCCTTTCAGTGTTAGGAATCTTTCCATTTCGGGTGGCTACTGGCAGTGGTGAGCCTTTGATAGTCTTCAATGTCTTGATTAAGCCTACTTGATACTGAGATTTTGTATTTTCTTCCATCTCCTGATTTTCAATAGCATTCAATGTTATTTCCTTGTTGTGAACTTTCAAGGTTAGCGTGCACTCATCCATGTCGAGCTTGCATCGACTCGTCTTCATGAAAGGTCGACCCAGAATAATGGTTGCCTCATTGTCTTCAGGTATGTCTAGGATTACAAAATCAACTGGGAAAGTCAAGTCCGCTATTGTTACCAGCACATCTGCAGCTATACCATATGCATCTTTCCTTGAGTGATCCGCAAACTTCAGATTGGTCTTTATATCACTAATATTTTAATACCCAACCTGTGATAGACCGATAATGGCATCAGGTTCACACTGGCTCCCGAATCTATTAGTACCTTTTTGAAGGTTCTTTCTTTGATTGTGCACGGTACTGTGACGGTTCCTGGATCCTTTTGTTTGTTAGGAATGTTATGCTCCAGGGAGTTTGCATTATATTGTTCCTTACCAGATACCTGTTCTTCAGTGGTTGGTTTCTTTTCAGCCATTACCTCTTCCACGAATTTCTTGTACATGGGCATCCTTTCAAGTGCTTCAAACAAAGTCATATGACCCTCAATCCTTTTAAACATTTTTATGAATTTCTCGAAGTCTGACTCACTAGGTTCCTTCTTTGTCACTCTCTGAGGGTAGGGCAACTTAATCACCGGTTTAGTTCCTTTTGTAGTTTCTTCTTTAGTCGGCTCGCTCGGTGATATAATTTTTTCTTCTTAGCAACCTCTTTCTCTGTCGTCGTGACAATGTTAACATTCTCCTGACCTCTCGGATTTTGCACTGTTTCACTTGGTAGGGAACCTAGTGTTCTAGAACTTGACAGTTGTTGTGCTATCTGCCCCAGCTGAACTTCGAGATTCCTTAGGGAGGCTGTGGTGTTTTTCTGATTGTTTCTAGTCTCTTCTTCAAATTGCATATTTTGAGCTGCCATCTTTTCAATTGCAATCTCCCAATCTGCCTTCTGAGGTACCTGTTGCTGATCTTTCCAAGAGAAATTAGGATGATTTTTCCACCCCGGATTATATGTATTTGAATAGGGATTATTCTGCCTCAGGTAATTTATAGCTTGCACTTGTTCTGCGGTTGCAACACAATGCATGGCAAAGTGTGGTCCACTACAAATTTCACAAATCATGGTCGGAACCGGCTGAACTTGAGCAACAGTCTGGGTACCTAAATTCATAGCTTTCAATCTCCTTTCAACCTCAGCAGCAATCTGGTCTTCCATTTTCACTACCTGATTTGCTAATTTCAAGTCAATTTTTCCCTCCGGCTGATTTACAGTACGGTCATACAATTCCAAATGCTCATTTGCTGCAATAGCTTCGATGATTTTTTTGATACCGGTTGCTGTAGAAAAATTAGACGAGCCACCAGCAGCTGTATCAATGAGTTGCTTAGTTCTCATCTTCAGCCCATTCACAAAATTCTGCATTTGTTCAGTTTCATCCAGATTATGTGTAGGACATGCAACTAAACATCTTTTGAATCTTTTGTAGGCATCTCCAAGTGTCTCTCCTTCTTTCTGTTTAAAATTCACAATGTCATACCTCTTACGGATATACACAGAAGCAGGAAAATACTCATTCAAGAATGCTGTTTCCATTTGTTGCCATGTAGTAATGCTTCCTGCAGGTAGGGCATAGAACCATTCCTCGGCGTCCTCAGATAACGTGAAGGGAAACATGACCAATCTCTTTGCCTCTTCAGAATGCCCATCAATTTTCAGTGATGTAGTCATAGTCAGAAACCTCTGCAGATGCTTGTTTGCATCCTCATTGATCTTTCCTGCAAAAGGTTTGCTTTCTAACTGGCGGATAGTAGACGGGTGTAACTGGAAGTGAGCAACATTAACAGGTTGATTCACAATGGTCAACCGCACTGCTGGATTATTCTGTCTGCCATAGTCACCTAAAAGTCTCTCCGGTGGAGGTGGGTCTGCAGCCATGTTTACAGTGTCTGGATGGGAATCTGTGTTTGACTCAGATTTTTCGGAGTGAACGGAAGCTGGTGTTCTCGGTGTGGCCGGTTCTTCGCTGTCAGAGTTTGCCAGTTTCTTTCTTCTAGCTTCTCTGAGCTTTGCCCGCAATGTTCTCTCTGGTTCTGCGTCAAAATGAAAATCAGCTGAGGACTTACCTCGCATAAACAAGTTAGACAAAGATTAAAATTGAATAACAAAATTGTCACAGATAAAATTTTGGTTGGCGAGCAACAAAATTTCGATAGAATAAAAATTAAAATATGTAGTTTGGCAATCCCCGGCAACGGCGCCAAAAACTTGGTCGGAAAAATAGCAAGTGTACTATTTTCACCGATGTAGTAATAAGGAATTTATTTCCCAGTATCGATCTCGAGGATTGCGTAGGAATTACTTATTTCAATTCGATTCTATTCAAACAAAAAGATAATGGTTGGTTTGTTTTGGAATTGTGATTAGTGACACGAAGATAGTAAAAATAACTGATTAAGATAAAAGATGCTAGGGTAAGTGGTTGAGTTAGCCCGTTATGAATTTGTCCCGATTTCCTTAATGCCTATGATACATTCAATCACCTAACCTCAGAATGTTCTTACTTAAGTCCTTAAGTGAGAAACTATTAAACTACCAATTCTTACTCAAATGTCCATTCAATTAATCATTGGTTTTAATCATACAATATATCAAGGTTTACGGTAATTTATGAAAGTTACTAGTCCTAGATGATGCATTCATAAACCCAATTGTGTGAAAACCCTACCAATCACAGTCCTGTTATTGGAAGTCATAGATTAATTTGTATTTGTCCGATACAAAAGCATAATAACATCACACAATTAAATTGAAAGACATAACATAGTAATCAAGGAATCATTGGTTCACATTCATAACATACGATAACATCAGGACCACCCCCCTAGCATCAGGGGGTTTAGCCTCTCATAGTACTTAAAGAATTCATAAAGTAAAGATTAGACATTACAAAGAATTAGGAGAATTTGATCTTCAATGGTGGCTACCGTTGAATCTCGCCGTCTTCGAATCCGTTGTATTCGCTATCTTCTCCACTGTAATGCTTTCGTTCGTCTGTCAAAAGGTCCTTTTTTCTTTCTCTTCCAAGCCTTCTTATAGTTTCAGATGCCTCCTCTCCAAGCAAAAGGTCCATACTGCCCTTAATGAGAAGAATCGGTTCACAATGCAAAATTAGGTTTTCCAGGCTGCGTGCAATCAACACGGCCGTGTGTGTACACACGGGCGCCCGTGTTTTTTCTCCTGCATTAATTAATTTCAGCATTTGTTACAGTAGCAACAACACGGGCCGTGTCCCTACATACGGGTGCCCGTGTAGATGCACTGTTTTAATCAACACGGCCGTGTGTGTACACACGGGTGCCCGTGTTGATCCCTGTTTTCTGCTTCGTCTTTTTCTCTGCTTGACCAACAACACGGCCGTGTGGTGGCACACGGGTGGCCGTGTTGACCTGCTGTTCTGTCATATTTTCGTCCTTCAGAGTGTCCCGAACTTCACCATTCTTGCTTTTGAACCTGGAACAATGACACTACCCAAACGAAGCATAAACGAGGTCTTTTTGACTTAAACTCGTAATCGAATGTAATGTAATACCAAACCAACAAAACTTGATACTTGACTCAAATGCAACTAAAAACAAACATAAATCTTACCAGAGTGATGAAAATACGTCGGATTAACGGCGGGAATTCAATGGAAATGGTGACCGATCACATAGCTAAACGTGCTTGACTTGGAGTAGTATTTGGATGGGTGACCTTCCAGGAAGTTTCCCGAAAAACGTCTGAGTGAGGACAAAACATGCTGAAAAGACCTGTGTTGGTTTGTGGGGTCAGTCGATAATCTTGAAAGCAGTATGAGGCATTACAGAGTCTACTGCTAATATTCTGTAGGGAAACACCTTTTACCGAGGTTTACTGGGAAATCTACTGTTGAGATTAGTCAGGGAATCTTCTGTCGAGATTCAATAAGAAACACCTTCCGCTGAGGTCTATTGGGAAATCTACTGTCAAGATTAGCCAGAGAATCTTCTGTCGAGATTCAATGAGAAAAATACATGTTGCTGAGGTTTAACTGGGAAATCTACTGCCGAGATTAGGCAGGGAATCTTCTGTCGAGATTCTGCTGACAAGCGTAAAGTAGTTGATTGTAGTAACAATGATTGTCTTCATATATGGATGATTCATGGTCCATATTATGCTTATGATTGAATAAACTTTGATGTGAATTTTGATTCATACATGTAATGTTATGGTTACTCGGTGAAATGCCCCACACTTGTGGGTATACGACACATGTAATGACGCATGAAATGTAACGACCGATCAATGGATGTATGCGTGCCAATAAGAATTGGACTTTGAGAGGTGCCAACCAAGGTTGGACTTTTATTGTAGATGTTTGATTTTCAAGGCTTCATGTTATGGGAATATGTTAGATGAATGGGATGATATGTCTGGCATGACGCTAGAGAGAAGTGACATGATTGTTGCATGACAATTATTTATGCAACGAATTTAAGGTTTCCAACAATGCCCTTGTGGTGGGTAATGGATGAAAGAATCCCTTTGCAACATGGTTTCTTGTCGAGGGAAAAAGTTACTCTATGAGAGGTAATTTCCAACATGATTTCCCGACATTCGTTTCGAACTTAATGGTTGTTGATGCATTGCAAGATTTCCGCTTGAGCATCTTGAAAATATGGAGAGGACTTTCCATTCGGTAGCTCTCTTGCCCTAGTCTGTTGGGTCTTTGAAGAGATTTGTCTCGTAAGGAGTTAAGAAGAAGCTTGCCACCACCTTGAGGTGGCTTACCCCAATGTTTGAATCTTGTAGTGGTTGTTGACTAACCGGACCTTGGAGTGGTAAACTTCTGATTGACCGACCTTTGGAGAGTTGGACTCACCGAGCTCTTTAGGTGGCTTTCCCCTGTTTTAGTCTTGCAAGGATTTGTTCTTTGACTAAACGACTATTGGGGTGAACGACTCAGATTAACTGATTCTCCCAGTGATTTGCCATCGACTGGACCTCTTTCACATGATCAAGTTCCTCAACTGACTATGCATTGTTAGGATTCCTTTGATGCTAGGTGTTGACTTGTAAATAAAATTGTTCATTCAAAAATGGTAATTTTAATGCAATGCAAATGCAAATTTTTAAATCAATCATTATTGAAATGATGGTGATATACAATGAACGGGTCAATGATCATGACATAATGCTAATCTAGCCATTCACATGATGAAATATTATGTGATCGATACAAATGATTAGCAAAGATCTTGTGGAGTCAGGTTAATGCAACTTTTCTGTAGTATGCTTTCAAAATAAAACTTTGCCTTAATTAGGTCTTTTAAGGGTTGTAACGTGGTTTGGTTTACGGTTTTCGAACAAAAGGATATTGTCGCATCCGCGAAAAACAACCGGCGGGCTAAAACAAAACAAACAGAGCCGCCATCGTGCGTTATTTATCCCAAAGAGGGAAAGGAAACGCTCGAAGTAAACCTGGAAAAGACATGGTCTCGCAACCAAAGAGAGATGGGATCGGGAGTCGGTTATGCGAAGGGAAGGTATTAGCACCCCTACGCATCCTTCGTACTCGACGGGATCCACGCTCAAAAGGATAGAAGAAAGGTTGCTAAACACTGCTTAAAAGAATGCACACACACACCGGAAACAACACAGGTGGGATAAGAGGGGAAAGGGCTCGCTAGGATATCGCATCCTATGCCTACGTATCTCATCTGGAATGAGAATCAGAGCTACCGTAGTTCGGCTTACGCACGCCGAAACAAAACACACACAAACAGGCAAACATGGAAACCGAATGCCAATCGCTGGACTTACATCAGACTCCGAACCAACAAACACACATAGGAAACCAACTGCCAATTGCTGGACTTACGTCGGACTACACACAACAAACACCAATAGGATACGGACCGCCAATTGCTGGTCTTACATCCATCTCCTAACACACAAGAAGGAAAACCAACAAACAAGTTAATAGGGAGTCTGGAACTCGAGCTTAATAACTGTCAAGCAAACACACACAAAAAGAAAAAGGGTGCCCGGAGAGGTCTCGTACAACCTCCTGCCTACGTACCTCATCTGGTATGAGGATCAGGGCAACGTAGTTCCCCTTAACAGGGGAGAAACTTTCTCCTAACCAGAGACTGGGAAATGACAAACTAGAAGGGAGACTGACTCGAGCCTAATAGTTATCATGTAATCCATCATGGTCCTAGGTTGAGGTTTCTATCTAACTTGCACAGGCAGCAAGCTATCCTAAACAGGGAAAGCAAACATACACACAATTAGCACACACTATATACAAACAAAGTGGGCTCACACAAGGTTAGGCTGTGAAACACAAGCCAACTGGAATCGGGTGTAGTTAGCTCTTAACCCTAACATTGAGAGTTAGGGTGAAGCAGATGAAATGGGAAGTGAGGGTAAGACCTCACAGCTCTTATCCCTGGCCTGGGAGAGCTTCAGACAAATGAAAGTGGGAGTTCAGAAAGTTGGAACTCTTCTCCACATGTGACTGACTCAACAAAGATCTTGGGTTAATATCCATAATGCATCAACACAAGGCGTGTGAACAAAGTGGATGACACATAGAATAGCAGGAGATGGATTACACATCTCTTTTATCTGCCAATTGCCTTATCAAAGGACTTTTCCTGCTTGGCACAAAGATAAACATTCACAAGCATTGCCTCTTAAGGAGGGCTTCAGACAGGTGCCTGCCCAAGTAACAGGACAGGTCTTCCAGACTACATGAAGTCAGAGATATTATACCTCACTGGTTAAGCAACCAAGCAAAAACAAGTTCAAATTGAACTTAAGCAACTTATGTACCTGTTGAAACATCACACAAATCAGTTCAACTATACAGACAAACAGACAACATGAATATCAACAGTCAAACCCAATAAGCAAAGGCATAAGCCACAACTCAAACTCAAATGAGTTAGCAACCCTACAAAACACACAATGTTAGTAGTCAAAAGCAAGCATCAAATGCTCAAGTGAGATTGCATCATGAACCATATAACCTGGATGTTCAACCTGAAATCAAAGCTCAAAGATGAGACAAACCACTAGGTCAAGGCCTAGGGTCAAAGAGGGAGAAAAAATTCAAAATAGAACATGAAAATTGACATGAATCAACTTCAATTCATCAAGAACATCATCCAAAAAATCCTACATCAATATCAATTACCAATTTCATTTCATGAACAAAATATGGCAAGGTATGCACATTGAAAGCACATTGAGACAACAGAATGAACAAATGCACAATAAATAAAAAATGATTCAATTATTTTTGGCAAAAATCATGGGTAAACAGAACACACAACATGATCATCACACAAAAAATTAGAGCATTTGGACATGATTAAGCAGGGTAATCAAATTCATCAAGTCAAGGTAAGCAAAATCAAGCACAAATAGGCACAATTTGGTACATCAACTTAGCACAAGCCTAAAACAGAAATGAAACATGACAAAAACTTCAAACCAAAGCCAAAACAAGCTTCAATATGTCTAGAATCAATGTGCAAAATTTCACATCCATATGATAAAGCACAAGCATTTCACAAATCATTGAAAATCATGACTATTCAAAAGCTCACCAATGACAATCCAGCAACAAAAATCCCAAACAAATCAGAAGTGAATCCAAAAATTCCAGAAACATTCATGATCATTCACAACATTCATATCAAACATCATACAAAAAATCATGGCAATTGGAATTCATTTGATAGGGTAAACACATAGCACAAGATGAACATCACAAGGTGTGACACAAATTGTCACACCTAACTTAGAAAAATCATAACTCAGCAATGGCAATTGATAAAAATGCAAACTCAACACCAAAATGTCCAGCAAGATGTCTAGTTTAAGCATGTAAAATTTCATGAGCATTGGATAAGAATTGAGCATTTCACAAATGATATAGCAAAGCAATGTCCAAAATGCACACATGTTAACATTCCCTAGCACAAAACTTTATACAGCCATGCACAATTTACAAAATAATATTCATAAAATTCTAGACAAAAAATGTGACACAATGCAAAAACAACCATATTTTTTGGATCAATTTTCCATTTGTTGTGATTTTTGAAAGTTAAATAAAAATTAAAAAAAAGCATGAAGAGCATGTGGAGATAGCATGGAGAAAATATGAAAATGAAACATGAACACATGGCCTGGCAGGACTCGAACACGGTCCCTTTTCAAAAGGAGAATTAGGCGCGCTGCATGGGATTTCCATGCAGCCAATAGGAGCGCAGCATTAGCGCCAACCTAAGGCCACGTTTTAGAAGCACACGAAACCGTTGCCAAAAGTCCAGCTTCAGCGCGTGCCTAAGGCCACGCTTTAGAACCACCAAAAACCGTTGCCTAAAGTATAACTTCATCTTCTCCAGAATACACACACGCGATGAACAGTAAAACCCTAACAACATTGATGAACATTTTTTCCAGTTTCCAAAATTGATCATATGAATTGGTAGATCTTTCAACATACATTCTAAATCCACTAACAACTAAGCATATAACACCAAAACATGATCAAATCGAGTAAATTAAAGTTCATGCCTCAAACTTCAAACATTCGAAACTCACTCAATAATGCACGATTTTCAGTGGTTCAAAGCTCAGCATACTCACACAAACAAGATCTACAAGTCTAGCACAAAAATTTCAAGAAAAGAGAGACTCGAATTTTTGACCTCTTGATGAGCAGCTTTCGATTCGTGTGGTTTCAACGCCTTGCAATGCTTCCAATGTGTTCTAGCAAGCTTGTATAAGTGTATGGATGAAGTCTTGAGGTCCAATTGGCCTTGATTCAACAGAATTTGAAATTCACCATTGATGCACAAGCTTCATGTATGCATCCAAACTCCACGAATTCATGTGATTCTTGCTTGCATCTTGCTCTATGATGATGCTAGATGATGAATTTGGCAAGGAAAATGCAATTGGATTGAAGAATTGTGAAGAAAAAATGAGAGAGAATTTTGAGAGACTTTGAGAATTCTAGATCCAAACTTGGGAATTATGAAAATTCTGTTATGATTTGTGTTATATATGCTTCACTAATCATGATTAATTAAGTCCTAATCAAATGCTAATGAAAAATGGTTAATTTGGAGGTGTTTTGCAAAAATTATTTTTTCACCTTATGCATGGCATGGCATGTGAATAGTGCACGAATTTGCATTCATTTTCTCTCAAAATATTATTTTAAGGCTAATGGAATTGATAGAATGTGTAAACAATGCCTTATTTTTAAATTTTAATTTTCCCTTCAAAAATGCATTGAATTTTCAAATATTTATGTGAATGGAATGCATGCCATGTAATGCCAATTTTGGAAACTAGAAGTTAAAACAAGAATGTTGCAAAAAGAGCCACATGATTTGGACTTATGGTTTGAAAGTTATGCTCCTTTGAAGTTCAATGTTCACTTGACCAAGATTGACCCATATCTCTTCAACCACACATGAGAAATTCATGATCTTGGACTTTTTGGAAATGGGAGAACAAGATCTACAATTTTCATGTTCAACAAAATTTCATTTGAAGCATTTTTGATGATGTAATCTTGAGGAGAAAACCTTTCCATTTTTGGCAATTTCAAATTATAAGTCACTTTCTATTTTTGGAAAGTTTTGTCCTGACTTTATTTTCTTCAATGTTGATGTTTGAAATGTCAAATGAGACTTGTTTGAACATGAATGAAGTATTTCTAATCACTTCCCACCTCCAAATCCAACAGTTGACTTTCAGTTGACTTTTTCAGTTGATAGATGACTTGGTCATGCACAGATGACTTTGAGCCTCAATCTCCTGATGAAATGGCTCCAAAATGAAACCCTAGCTTTCACAAGCTCATTAAAACCATATGATGATCCCCATCTCATAAAAACCTCATCTCCTTGAAGAAACGTTGATTGGCACAATACAACTAATTAGGGTTGACCAGAGGTCAAAACCCTAATCCCAAGGCACATGATCAGGCACAATGAACTTCTTGGTGATGATAAGACCATGATGATGGTGATGTACCATTTCAACCAAGATAAAGATCAATCTCCTTGAGGAACCAAGAAACCCTAATTGAAGCACAAACCCTCAGATGGCTAGTGATCAATTCATGAGACCCTCAAGCTTGAATCTTTTAACCCTTTATCTTCTGAGCAAGACTTAGGAGGATGACTTGCTTATTGTTCACATGATATGCAAAGATGCAATGACTAATGTCCTAAAAATGAAATGCAATATGCTAAGCTAGTCCCAAGAAAGGAGGGCAAATTTTGAGGTGTTACAGCTGCCCCTATTCAATCCACTGTGAACCTGTCGATATGAATAGCCTCGGCTTTCAGATGATCAGGGTGAAGAGTGATTGAATACCAAGAACAGACGAACAATTTGCACTCTGATAGGAAAATAATTAACAAGGCCTATCAGAATCGGCAAAGAAGCAATCTCAAAAGAAGAATCCGTCTGGTACGGAAAAAGTCGGCCTGAATACCGAACAGAAAGTTGACATGGATACCAAAATAAATGGTAACACAGGAATAACCATGGCTTGAACACCACCTATCCGCTGGGGATTATTATTTTTTTACTTTTCTTGAACCCCGGAACTTTCTGAGTGATACTTTTTCGCGCGAATGATCCCGGATCACCGTAGTTGAACCCCGACAACTTCATAGTAGTCTTGTTTGCCAAATAATGAACCCCGCTCTCCATTTTGAACCCCAGTCGCCTGACGATAGCTCGCGATCGCCATTGTGAACCCCGCTCTCTAGAAAACACCATGTGTCTCCCTTTCTCCATTTGGACCCCGTTCTCCAGAAAATGCCTCAACACTTCCTTTTCTCCATTTGAACCCCGCTCTCTAGAAACTTGTGATAATTCCGCTGGCAACGTCGGAAATAACACCAAAACGCCACTCCGATGGCGACATATCAGAGGACACTCGACCAGACATTGACTGATGACTGGGAAGAAACTCGACGTTTGCTGACATCGAACAATGATGTTTACTGACACCAAAGAAAACTCGACCAGACATTGACCAATGACTGGGAGGGAACTCGACGTTTACTTGACATCGAACAATGATGTTTACTTGACACCAAAGAAAACTCGACCAGACATTGACCAATGACTGGGAGGGAACTCGACGTTTACTTGACATCGAACAATGATGTTTACTTGACACCAAAGAAAACTCGACCAGACATTGGCCAATGACTGGGAGGGAACGCGACGTTTACTTGACATCGAACAATGATGTTTACTTGACACCAAAGAAAACTCGACCAGACATTGACCAATGACTGGGAGGGAACGCGACGTTTACTTGACATCGAACAATGATGTTTACTTGACACCAAAGAAAACTCGACCAGACATTGACCAATGACTGGGAGGGAACTCGACGTTTACTTGACATCGAACAATGATGTTTACTGACACCAAAGAAAACTCACATTACGGGGATCAACACGACACTTACTGGTATCGCAAGGATGACATCCACATATGTCAAAACCAGGCAGACTCTTGCCGGGGACTAACTGGGGAATGATGTTGCTCCAAAATCACAATGCTAAACTCCTCAGAGTAACATCTTCAAACTTCCGTCTCGCACGACAGAAATCTTCCTCCAGTATCGCGCTACTGGGGAATACCGTTGACCCAACGTCACAATGCCAAACTCCTCAGAGTATCATCTTCACTGACCGGCCAAACCCATTCTTGGATGGTAACCACGGCTTGGGGTAACTGATGCTTGCAATGCTGATGCTGATCTTCCAACCAGCGAAACCACTTCTCAAACGGTAACCACAGCTTGAGACTAGCTTATGCTTGCAATGATGATGCATGACTTTTTTCAGCGTAATGCTCCATAATAATGGAAATGCTACGCGATTTATTATGCAATATGCTATGCTTATCTACATGATGAATGCATGAAAAAGTATCCCCCTCAAGGGACTCTTCTGGGGAGCTCGAGACACTCTGCTGAGGAACTTGCCAACACTCCGATCTCCACCCTGCTGGGGAATAACACTGCTGCTGGGGAATAGGCCACCCTTACCAGGAATAACCTCCTCTGCACCCGATCCACTTGGGGACTTCGCTGGGGAAGGACCCACCAACGCACTCTGTGGGGAAACAACGGTCTTTGACTTGCTGGGGATATAACAATCCCGACTCTGCTTGGAGAAACCAATACCAATAGATACCTCCACTGGGAAATAGCAACCTTCAGGCCTGGCTGCCGAAGAAATACCGATCTCAAACATGTTGGGGAGATAACCATCCCGACCCTGCTAGGGGAAACACAAACCTCGAATCTGCCGAGGAGACAACAATCCCACCCTGCTTGGGGAACCCGGGAAAGCCTGGTATTGAACACCCGTCGACTCGTCGAACCAAGGCATTAAACTAAACCCAATGTCAGCTTTCCAATTTTGAGAACTCCCAGACTTATCTGGACTTTTTTGATTCATCACCTTGTATTCTCAACTGCTCCGTACTCCCCGGAGAGCGAACTTCTTAGATTGGTACAAACTTTTTAATCTTTCAGACTTTGAAGAGTCTTCTTGATTAATATCCAAGGATCGTCGTACGTCTTGCACCGTCTTTTCACCATTCTTCATTCAATCGTCCCTGATCGGACTCCTCGGGGATCTTTCGTCAAAAGCTTCCACATCACAACCTGCTAGTGAGTGAAAATAGCTAACAGTACCTGCAAAAGAGATCGTTAGATAAAAACGTGCCCCAGGCGTGTCAAGATTTCAACACTTGGGTCACTCAACCGTCCGAATAAGATTTCAAGTTTCAATCTTATAAACATGCATTGAAAGGGACCTGTACGTCTTAAAATGCAAAGATTCTTTATCACAAACAATTGGATGTTTTTGCAATCAAAGCGGTAATGAAAATAAAAACAGAATTATTTGACTGAATATGCATTTTATTGATTGAAAAAGGTGTGGCTCAAACTGAGCAATACAAAGGAAGCAATTCTTGAAAAGAGGTAATTGCGCACAAAAGGAAAAATCTATCCTAATGGCAATGTGAAACCGCAATCTCATCGAGTTCCAACTCGGTTACACCCCTTATGTCCTCAAGACTCTCCGTGCTTTCTGCCTTCTGAACAAGACGTTTCCGACTGATCCCTACCGGGGATTATCCATGTCATATCCAAAGTAAGCGATCATGCCAGACGCAGTTGTTTGTTTCAATCCCTCTTTTGCCTGGACCGCCCTTTCGGGTTTTCAGTCCACCGGGATACCCTTTTTTGTCCAAGCCGCCTTTTCAGGTTTCCGACTTGCCGGGTTGTACATTTTTCCTTTTTATCCCTAATTTTTGCCTGAACCTTTTTCTCTTTTTTTTTTGGTTCGCCGGGATGCCCATTTTTGCCTGGACTATTTTATTCTTTTCATCCAGCGGGTCTCTTTATACGAAGTATTTTTAAACTGCGTCCGCATTCACAGGGGATGGAAAATCTTCGCCATCCATGGTCGTTAACAACAAGGCTCCGCCAGAGAAAACCTTCTTGACCACGAATGGACCCTCATAATTAGGTGTCCACTTGCCCCTTCGATCGTTTTGAGGAGGAAGGATCCTTTTCAGCACCATATCACCTACGTGATATACCCGAGGTCGTACCTTTCGGTCAAAAGCACGCTTCATCCGCTGCTGGTATAACTGCCCATGACAGATGGCTGCCAGCCTCTTTTCCTCAATCAGGCTCAACTCTTCGTATCGAGTCCTTACCCATTCAGCCTCTTGCAATTTCACGTCCATTAAGACTCTCAACGAAGGAATCTGAACCTCAACCGGTAGCACGGCTTCCATTCCATATACTAACGAGAAAGGCGTTGCCCCGGTAGATGTACGCATCGAAGTTCAGTACCCAGGATACAAGCTTCGTACTCAGCCACCATGTCTTTGGTGCATTCAAATGTCAGTCGGGAAGCACAAGGAATGTGGGATCCTTTTGGCGTAACCAAAGCAGCACCAACTCCGCTTCCATTCATGTTAATGGCCCCATCAGACATCAGAATCCGTTCGGATTTAGGGTCAGGCCCCTCCTCCGGGATCGGTTCCTCACAATCTTTCGATTTGAGAACCTCGATGTCCTCATCAGGGAATTCAAACATCATCAGTTGATAATCCTCCACGGGTTGTTGGGTGAGGTAATCAGACAATACACTCCCCTCTATTGCTTTCTGAGATGTATATTGGATATCATATTCAATCAAAATCACTTGCCCTCTCACAACCCGTCTGGTCAATGCTGGCTTTTCAAACATGTACTTGATCAGATCCGTCTTGGAAATCCACAAAGTGGTATGAACCAGCATACACTGTTTCAGTCGGCGAGCAGCCTATGCCAAAGTACAACAAGTTTTCTCGAGCAGTGAATGTATTGTTTCACAGTCGGTAAACTTTTTGCTAAGGTAAATTGCATGCTCTTTTCGACCAGACTCGTCATGCTGCCCCAATACGCACCCCATAGACCCCTCGAGGACCGTCAAGTACAGGATTAACGGTCTCTCTCCATAGGGAGGCAACAGAATCGGAGGTTCCTGCGAATATTCTTTTATCTTTCAATGCCCCTTGGCAATCATCACTTGACCTGACCGTTTGATCTTTTCTTTACAGCTTGAATATAGGTTCGCACGTGGCTGTTAGGTGAGATATGAACCGTGAAATGCAGTTCAATCTACCTAGGAGACCACGAACCTCTCTTTGTTCTCGGTTCAGGCACTTTCTTGTATGGTTTTTTTTTAAGCAGGATCAACCTCGATTCTTCTCTTACAATGAACCCCAACAGCTTACCGGACCGCACTCTGAAAGTGCACTTATTTGAATTCAACCTCAGTTTGAATTGTCTTAAACGATCGACCAACTTGGCCAGATCCACCAGATGTCCCTCTTCTGTTTGGGACTTTGCTATCATGTCATCAACATAACATTCAATTTCATGATGAATCATATCATGAAACAAAGTCACCAGGACTCTCTGACACGTGGCACCGGTGTTCTTGAGACCGAATGGCATCACCTCCACTCTTGACACTCGCCTCCAAGGCGGCCCCAACCTTTACTATGTCTGCAAAGCCAGTGACGGGACAACCCACCATCCTTTCAGCAAAAACCCCCTGCAGGGTACCCATGAACAGATCAGACATCTCCCGATCCACCAGCGGAGGTTGAACTCTGGCAGCCAACTCCCTCCATCTCTGTGCGTATTCTTTAAACCCTTCACTCGGCTTCTGAGACATACCCTGCAGCTGGGTACGGCTAGGAGCCATATCAGCGTTGAACTAGTACTATTTAAAGAATGCATCACCAAGATCCTGCCAGCTCTTAATATCAGAAGACTTCAGCTTGGTGTACCATTCCAGGGATCCACCAGACAGACTATCTTGGAAGAAGTACATCCAGAGCTTCTGATCTGTTGTATAGGCAGAAATTTTCCGGACAAAGGCCTGGAGATGAGTTTCCGGGCAAGAACTCTCATTATATTTATCAAATGCGGGCGCCTTAAACTTCTGTGGGATCACAATCCCCTCAACCAGCCCCATATTTGACATGTTGACAAACCCCGGAGTAGCATGGCTTTCCAGAGCCCTGATCTTCTCTGCCAGCAAATGGATCTCCTTGTTTGGTGGTTGGACACCATATTGGACGAATGGTTCATTAAGCATGGAGAATTGATCCGCTTCTTTATCTTCCAGGGCTTCCAGGAAAGGAGGTGTCATACCCCAAAATTTGCCCATTAATCTTGCAAAACATTTCTCGAGGCACTCCAACTTATTTTTCAAGGCATTGACCTTAAAAGAACAAAAGCCCAGCTCACGACAGGCCCAATCCAGAAAAAGGCCCAAACTAGCTTGCTCGCTAGGCGAGCAACTCCTTCGCCTAGCGAAGCTTGCGAATACCAGAATTTTTAGGCTTCATTCTGAGCCCATTAGGTCACAGATGGCCTGCTCGCTAGGCGAGCAAATCCTTCGCCTAGCGAATCCTTCGCTACAACGCTCGCCTAGCGAAGCTTGCGATATATCAGAATTTTCGGGCTTCATTCTGAGCCCATTAGGTCACAACAAGAGCATTATAAATAGCCAAGCTTCAGTCAGAAAAAGGGGGGAACGACAGACGAAGACGGACGGAAACCCTGGCACAGAAACCCTGGAGACCAGCTTAAGGAATTCCGAGTAAAGAAACCCTAAAGGCTGCTCATCCGCTCCGAAGCTACCGCCGCCCAATTCCATCCGATACCAAGAGTGGTCAGTCCCTTCAACATCGCAGCTCGGTTGCAAACAGGTTTGCGTATCTCTAATGTTTTATGCTTTTTAATCGATAATCTCTACATACATAAGGCATCATGATTAAATTTCTGGATATGTAATTTGGTTTCACATGCGAATTTAAATATGCTTGAACATCCTGAATGTTTATCCATGTTATTCCTGTAATTCAATGCCACAAAGTTCAGGGTTCCGGAGATCATGCTGCTATCAAATTCAAAACCAGCAGCCGCTCGCTAGCACATCGCTAAGCGAGCTTGTAGCGAGCACTCGCTAAGCCTTCGCTAGGCGAAGCAGGAGCGAACGAGACAGTGGCTGTTTTGTTTCTTTTCTGTTCTGCCTTATGTTTATCTAATCGAGATCTATTGTAATTCTGCATTATTTGGCCTGACCTTATGACTGTTGTGTTTATTTTGTGGTGCAATTTTCAATTGCACTTTATCTCGATGTTCTAACCCGTGTGCTGAAATGTGTAAAGGCTTACACATTCCCGAAGAAACGGCCGGCTAAGTATTCCACTTTATTTGTGGGAGACCCTTATGGAGATTCGCCCTGAATTACTCAATTAATTTTAATGTGGAGATTCATCCTAAATTCTCTAGTTGATTTTAATGTATTGATTTCATCAATTTTAATGTGGACCTAATTACCTAATCGATTACGACTATATAATTACTTGTAAAACTTTGCCTTTAAATAAGTGATCTTGGACCTCTCTTTGTTACCCCACGATTACGGTATTATGGTCATGTCCCGCGAATATGGGGATGCACTTAGCAAAGACCCTTCGGTTAAATCATCATAGTCCCTCGAATGTTGCCTTTGTCCCTCGATGACCCGTCGGTGTAGCCTACGGTTAAATGATGATCGTCCCTTCGAATGCTAAGGTATCCTTACAAATGTTGCCTTCAACGACCAAACGATGACCCTACGATGACCCTTTTACATCCAAAGGATAAAACTACTTACTTCTCAATAGTAAAGACAGTTTTACCCTCATAAGGATAGGAAATGCCCATAAAGACCTTGGGTAGGTATAACTCTTAATTGCTTACTCACAACTAAAACTACTTTTCACACCTCACACCTTTTCAAAACATCTTTTAGAAAATCACCACTTGGTATACATTCATGCTAGAATCATTACCGAGTTATATTTTTCTAAACAGCTTTCAAAACTAAACGAGATAACCACTTTGTATACATTCATACAAGAATCATTACAAAGTTAAATTCTCTTTTCAAAACATCTTCTAAACAATTCACCAC
Source organism: Lathyrus oleraceus (assembly GCF_024323335.1). Taxonomy (NCBI): domain Eukaryota; kingdom Viridiplantae; phylum Streptophyta; class Magnoliopsida; order Fabales; family Fabaceae; genus Lathyrus; species Lathyrus oleraceus. Next base: position 431,613,616 of record NC_066580.1, on the reverse strand, counting down.
CACTTTTTCCAGACAAACATAAGTGATCAAGCAGTTAAGAGCCCATGGATAACCATGGATACAAAGGGTGCTAACACCTTCCCTTTGTATAATGTACCTCCCGAACCCAAAATCTAACTAAGGTCTTTCCTGTTCTTTTCCACCTTTCCTTATTGGATAAAAGAAAAGTCGGTGGCGACTCTTGCTATCCGCGACATTGCGATTAAAAGCAAAACACAAAAAGTCAGTTCACCGTATGACAGAACTGGCGACTGTGCTGGGGACTACAAAGAGAGGTCACCTTAAAAAAATCATTTATGTTTTCAATTGTTCCTTCTTTTAAGGGTATTTTCGAGTGAAAGATCCTACACCCGGATCTAGTGTATCTTAGGTAAGTAGCAATAGATCATCGCGACTATCCGGCGTATACTGGAATGGTTAAAATGATGGCTACGGTTAATGTGACACTTTGGATGTCCTGATGTTCCTCATGTTTACTTGAGGAAAAATTTGGCTTCTGATCGCTCGACTGGGTGAGTCGAGAATGGGATACAAACTGCAAGTGCACAGTTCTATCGCGTAGTTTTAAAAGATATCGATCCCACAGGGACTTATGAATCGATATACCGTTATCTAAGGTTACTACGTAAATCTAAGGTGAAAATGTTTGATTGTTTGGGGAAAAACTAAGAGCTAAACTAATATCTAGATTAAATATTAATAAAACGGATATCGGTATGTAGTTCGTCAAAACTAGGGAATCAAGTCTTTGTCGGTTTCTTGGTTTTAAAATGAATCGTTTCGGTTAACTTCATTGGTTAAAGGTTCTATCTCAAACTCTCGCTCTGTTGAATAAACCATGATTTTATATTAATGTTGCTGTCACTTATAATTAAGTCAAAAACCATATTTTGAAAACAATAAAGTTGCAGAAACTCTTTTTAAGAAAATACTGACCGTTTTAAACACCCTTATCTCAAACTCTCGCTCTGTTGACTTAGGTTATATAATTAAATCCAAATGCTTAACTCTCGTCCTCACATCCAATCTTTAAAATACTTTTTGGAAAAGGTCAGAATTTAATTAACTCTAAAACTTGCTCTCGCCCTGATCTAGAATTAATGCCTAACTTACACTGTCCAGTTAAAATCTCAAACTCTCGCTCTATTGATTTTAACTTCTTTATGTCTTTTACTTTTGTAAAAAAATCTTGTTATTAAACCTGTAAGTTGAAACCGTAAAAAGATTGATTTTGATTTTAAGTTTAAATAGACCGACTCAGTCTTGGTCCCTTATTCTGCTTACTTTACATACCGATACCTAGGCAAATTAGCCAGACATGCTAAATAAATAAGAATTTATATCATGCATAAACAAACTCATTCCAGGCAGGCAATATGAATAAGCAATAGAATAAAACATTAAAAATTAAATAACAATTAAAAAAACCTGAATGCGTAATACAATGGTCTTGAACACTCCACCACAAGCCGATAGGATTTGTTCTTGGATTCTTCAATTAGACAGTAAATTAAATCAAGGAAATAAAACTGGAATATAACGTAAGGTTAAATCCGGTATAAAGTTGCACAATAGTTTCCGGTGTAGAAACTATTATGCGAAAAATATCTAAAAGCTAAAACTGGAAAGGTAAATTTGCAAGGGAAAAAGAATGTAAATCTTGCAAAAGAAATAAATAAAATAAACAATGCTAAGTTGCTGAAAAGAAGAAAAATAAGCAAAGGCGTGAAAAGAAAATTTGGCAGAGCTTCGGCAAACTGAGCGTGCAAAAACTGAGACTTTTTTAGGTTTGTGAGATGGCTATTTATAATAGCCTTGGTAACTGCCTTCCGTTTCCCACGAGTCTTCAGCATGGCTAAATACACGGCGTGGGCATAGGACACGAACTCTCTCAACGTTCTTCTTCAATTCTTCTGAGAGCGTGACTTGCGCCAAAAAGCTAGTGGAATGGTGTGACGCTCGTCACACCATGTGTGACGCTCGTCACAAGGATGCTTCTAGTGTGACGCTCGTCACAACCCTTGTGACGCCCGTCACAGGCACAACGTGCGCTTTCTTTTGGGCTGGGCTTGGTCTTTGATATTTGTTTCCTTTTTACTCCTTTCTACACCTCCTTTTCTTCCCTTTTTCACTTTTGTTTCAAAATGGGTACCTGATGTAAATAGAAAAGAAATACTGCATAATATCTGATAAAATGGGATAAATTAAAGTAAATGATAATATAATCTAATTGAATTAAGTCTTCAAATGTGATATAATTTCATGTTATCAAACTCCCCCATACTTAAATCTTTGCTTGTCCTCAAGCAAAATTCAGTATAGAACTTGTTAAAAGTTTTAGCCAGATGAAATTTCAAAGCACACATCAATTCGTACTAGGTTGCAAATGGATTTTTGTTTAGGAGGACTCGAGTTTAATCTTGACATCAACAACTACCGTTACAACTTAGATAACCCTACTTTATGCCAATCAGTTCAAGTACCTTGTGATAGCTATCCTGGTTCCTTTAGTCTTATTTCACCCGCTTTCATTCTAGCGAAATCACATTAAGCCCTTTATCCTTTCGCGCACATAGTGGAGTAACCGGTTAGTGATTATGATCCGCTTTTAGCTAGAAGTTCTGGTACATAAGTCGGATAACTTCATTATTCAGTCCATTGCAAATTGCGGGGGATCGAACCGTAGTCCGCCCTACCGAGTTCAGTACCAGATTCCTACTGAACCAACTCATAATGGGTCTTTCGTATTGTGCTTTTGCATGATCTGCAACCTTTAGATTAAATGATCTGGTAAGGATCACCTAATTTAATTAGTGCATTTCTTGATATATTTATATATCTTAGGTTACTTTGGGGATCATTCACTTATATTCATCGGCTCTCCACGTAGTTTGCTATTAAGATGGTGCTGACTTCTGTATAAACTACTTGGGGTTGCCATAGAACTAAAAGTTCAAGGAATCGGTATAATAGGTACTTATCCTGCTTTAACATATTGAGGTTCTCAGAGCGTTGTTATGGTAATGATTTTGTTTTGATTTCACTCAAATTTTTTTAAGTAAGCAACCTTTATACTTATTGGGTGTGTTAAAAATTTTTTTGTTATGGCTCAAGAAAATTGAGGGGAATAGATAATAAGAATTTTTCACATTCGGACTTGACTTAAAATAAATATATATTATAATAATTTTATTTTTTTTTATTTTTATTTTTTTTTTATAGGGAAAAAAAAAAGGGAAATAACGATGAAAAGGGAAAATAACATACTTGAAAAAAGGTAATAGAAAGAATATTGTTTCCCCCCCCATACTTAAACTAAACATTGTCCTCAATGTTTTAAGGGAAATGAAATACAAAATGGAAATGAAAAGAAAAAGGAAATATAACTAAGGCTGCCTACCGCCTCTGGTTCTTGGACCTGGTGATCTGTGACGTATGTCTAAGTTGTCGAACCTGCTGAACAATTCAGTAAACCGCTGGTCGATTATGGCATTCCGAGCGTCCTGTTGCTGTTGCATTTGACGCATCATCTGCATCATCTCTGCATTCTGTGCCTGCATGCCATCAATAGCATCCATAATGTCGTCGTTGGTCGCAGGCCTTCTTCGTCGACGACGTTGGGAGGATGGGCCGGCTGCATTACGGGAAGGGTTGAGCGGGACTGATTGTTGTGTTGGCGGATGGTCACCTTGTTCCATTTCTTCAAACTCATCAGTTTGCTGGTTTGTTTGTGAAGGCTCGGTGGTTTCAGGAGCGCTAAGATCGTAGAGGTGGCGGTCGGGGTTTGTGACATCAGTTAGGGTGGTATTGGGTAGCACAACACTCGGGACTGCTTGGTTGTTCACCATAAGATAATAGCTTCCGCCTACTCTGTTTTTAATCAGGCAGCTAGAACGGCAATAGCTGATATCCATAGACAGGGGAGGTAGGGATTCTAAAGTTTGGAGTCTATCCCCTAGGTTCAGGCCAAGTGCTATGGAGGTTATTAATCCACCAATTATAAAGGGTTGCGGCCTCTAGCACATAAGGTGCGGATATGATGAAAGAGAAAAGAGGCGGCGTTTACCTGGGCTTGCGGTTCGAAGACGCACTGGAGGAAAAATAACTCCTTTGAGTTGACCTTACTGTTGTTTGGTCTACCAAAAACTGTGTTTTGCAAGATACGGAGAAAATAACGGATGGTGGGGTTATGGATGTGGGAGAGAAGGAGTTCTTCCCAGTTGTAGGTCTCTATACCGGAAATTTTCTTAAAAAGGTCAAAAACGCCAACTGTGTTCCAGTTTAGGTCGGGAGGGATTCTGGGGTAGACTTGGCCTTCTGTGGTAAATTGTAGCATGGTACTCAATTGGTTTGGGTTAGAGAGTACTCGGTGTTAAACATGCGGAAGGTTGCGGTACCGGTCAGAAATTCACCCTCACCGGCGGGAGTGGTGTAGTCGTATGAACTTAAGAATTCTAAGGTTAGGGATGGGTAGGTGGGTTGGTTATGGGTGCAAAGGAAGGTTAAATCGGCTTTACGGAGCATCCACTCGATACCTTGGAGTAAGCCTAATTGTTGTAAACAAGTTAAATCGGGGTACCTGGTGGAAGCGACGCCTCGCTGCTGGAAGCGCTCGAATTGCTCTTGTTGATAGTTGTCATCTCCGGATCGGAAGATGATATTTCCGAAATTTTGATTTCCCGCCATTGTGATGAATTTTTGAAGGGATGATTTGGAAAGAAAAAGAAATGTATTTGATATGAGAGAATTGTTTGTGGTGAATGAAGGAAGTTTTGGTAGGTATTTATAGGAGAAGGATTGGAAGGTAGAAAGAAAAAGTGGTTGAAGAGTAATTAAGTGTGGTAAATGAAAAATGAATGGGGAATGTAAAAAAATTAAAGTGTAACGTTCGTCTCCAACGGCTCCCCTAACGTTCACATGTCTGAGGGGCGTTACGCTCGTCACAAGGCTGTGACGCTCGTAACAGGCAATAGGCGTGCCGTCCGTTATGGGTAGTGTGACGCTCGTCACACATTCCTTTGTGGCAAGGCTTCAGTAGCGCTTCACAGAATTACTTTGGTAGCGTATTTTAATGTTTCATTTTGCTTATGATCATTTTTAGTCTGCAGTTTTAATGTATTGTGCACGCTTACTTGCTTTGCATAATAATAATAGGTAACAACAGTAGAGCATAATAGCCATTGCATAATAAAATTAACTAAACAGCTTCAATAAAAACGATCATAATGTATTACAGTGAAAGAAAACAATGAAATGAAATAGAAATAAACATGAATTCAAATAACATTAATGAAAAATCTAGCCTAAAACTAAATAACTTAGAAAGAAAAATAACTAAATTCCATCTATCTTCGGATCTCTGGCCGGAGGAGCAAAAGAGTTAACATGATGCCGTAACATACGTAACTGACTTGCCGTGCTGCTCATGTATTCTAGGATTTCAAGTCTCAAGCTGTGGAAATCTTCCCTGAGGGCGTCTTGTTCTGACATCAAGGCTTCAATGACGGTTTTAATATCTGTTCCTGGCATATGATGTCGGAGATCAGGCATGGCTGATTCTTCGGTCAGGGCAGGCTGAGGGGGAGGATCAATATCATAGTACCCGGAAGGTGTCTGAGGGTCAGATTCAGCAAGAGAGATATGGTCAACATAGTGCTCATAGTCATCACAAATCTCATAATCCTGGATGGATTCAGTGGATCCAGCAGGAGTTGGGGTTTCATTCAGATTATAGAGCCAGTTCCTTTGATTGTGAACACTAGTTCTAGGATCGGGCATGGTGAATAGGCAGAGAACCTGGTTATCAATAATAAGCTCGAACTCATCAGACCCTATGTTTGCTATAAACATAGTGTTGAAGAGGAAAGGTATACTCATAGTAGTAATGCCACAAAAAGGGCTAAGGTCAAGCATAGGCTGACGTAATCCAATAGCATTACCTATCATAGTGATCAAACCGCCTATTCTAATGGGTGCTCACTCATCCTGGATAAGGTGGTCCAAATTAGCTAACATAAAAGTAGCACCGTTTACTGGACGGTTCTGGGAAGCACAAAATATGATGAAGAGTTCATCACATGAAACTGAAGTACTATTTGGCTTCTTCCCAAATAAAGTGTGGGTCAGGATCTTATGGAAATAGCGAAAAGCCGGGTTATGTATGTTTCCAGAGAGAAACTCATGTTCCTCGGGCTCATCATTTCCAGTCAGCTTACCCCAAAAATGTTCAAGCTCTCTATATTCAAAAAGTTCTTCCTGGCTTACAGTGAATGTATCAAAGGAGGTAGGAAAACCAAAAGGTTGGTGAAGTCTCTAATATTAAATTGGTACTCCATATTGAACATTCTGAACTGGATAAAACCTCTGCTAATTCCTTTTCCATGGCTAGGTAGATAGATTAATGAACTAAGGAATTCTAGTGTGAGTCTCCGGTAGGTGGTGAAATGTCTCAGGATAGGGGAGGTCTCCCATCCTATCTGATTCAGCAAAAACAGGACACTCTGTCTCAGTCCAAGGGCAGTCATCGCCCAATCATCAGCATATAAACTAGGTAGCATCTCTCTAGCGGCTAGTTCTTCAAACTTTCGTTTCTGAGCCATTCCTCTGAACTTGATACCCATACGATCAGAATGTCCCATCTGGTTAGTGTTAGCTAGAGAAAAGAAACATGAGTTTAAGTCAGGATTTGGCCAAATGCCGAAAGATGAAAAGAATTATTATTATTATATATATATATATATATATATATATATATATATATTTTTTTCTTTTTGAATAAATCAATAATGAATACTAAATAGAAATTAAAAGAAATAATTAAGAGAAAAATAGGGAATTGATAATAATAATAGAATAATAAAATAACAAATTAATTTGTGGGTTGTCTCCCACTAAGCGCTTTGTTTAAATGTCGCAAGCTCGACAAAGAAACTGTTAAATATAGTCTATGAGTCCTGGGGGCGTTTCGTCTAAGTGTAGAATCTGCGAATCCTCGTTGGTTTCCGCATAGTGATAATGTTTCAGACGTTGCCCGTTTACGGTGAACGGTTCTGTAGATTGTCCTTTTATTTCTACTGCTCCACTGGGAAAGATTTTAGTGATATGAAAAGGTCCTGACCATCTGGATCGTAGTTTTCCCGGGAATAACTTTAGTCTAGAGTTAAATAAAAGTACTGCGTCGCCTTGCTTGAAGATTTTCCTTGATATACGCTTGTCATGCCATTGTTTTGTTCTTTCTTTATAGATTTTGGCATTTTCATAGGCGTCTCTTCTGAGTTCCTCTAATTCGTTTATGTCAAGGATTCTCTTTTCACCGGCGGCTTTATAATTCAAATTTAAATTTCTAATAGCCCAATAGGCTTTATGTTCTAATTCTACCGGGAGGTGACAGGATTTTCCATAAATGAGCTTAAATGGGGTCGTCCCTATGGGAGTTTTGTAAGCAGTTCGGTATGCCCATAAAGCTTCTGGTAATTTCAATGACCAATCTTTCCTTGAAGTGGCGACCGTTTTTTCTAGTATTTGCTTGATTTCTCTATTAGATACTTCCACTTGTCCACTGGTTTGAGGGTGGTAAGGTGTTGCTATCCTATGTCTCACTCCATATTTAAGTAGTAGTTTTTCGAGTACCTTGGATATAAAGTGTGATCCACCATCACTGACTACTATTCTTGGGATGCCAAATCTCGGAAATATTATATTTTTAAAGAGTCTAGTTACTACTCGGGTGTCATTTGTTGGAGAAGCTATAGCTTCGATCCATTTTGATACGTAGTCAACTGCCACGAGTATGTATTTGTTACCGAAAGAGGATGGAAAGGGTCCCATGAAGTCTATCCCCCACACGTCAAAAATCTCTACTTCCAAAATACCTTTTTGTGGCATCTCGTCACGTCTAGATATGTTTCCCGTGCGTTGACATCTGTCACACTCCTTAATAGCCGCATGTACGTCCTTCCATATAGTTGGCCAATAAAAGCCAGCTTGTAGGATTTTAGAGCAGGTCTTGGATGTACTTGTGTGTCCGCCATAAGGCGCAGAGTGACAGTGTTGGATTATATTTTCTACCTCTTCTTCGGGTATACATCGACGGAAAATACCATCGGGGCCTCTTTTGAAAAGTAATGGATCATCCCAGTAATAGTGTTTTATGTCGTGGAAGAATCGTTTCTTCTGTTGGTAAGATAAAGTAGGTGGAACTATTCCGGCAGCTAAATAATTGACTAGATCAGCGTACCATGGTATGACAGATATAGCTAAGGTGGTTTCTACTTGCATGTCGGAGTTGTTCTCTTCCAAAGTAGCTATGAGTTTATCATACGAGAAATCATCATTAATGGATGTTCTTTCTGGTTCAAGGTTCTCAAGTCTAGAGAGATGGTCTGCTACTACGTTTTCAGTTCCTTTCTTGTCCTTGATTTCTAAGTCGAATTCTTGCAGTAACAAGATCCATCTTAGGAGTCTAGGTTTAGCATCCTTTTTGTTAAAAGGTACCTGATAGCAGCGTGATCAGTGTAAACTATTATTTTGGCTCCTACCAGGTAAGAACGAAATTTATCTAGCGCAAATACCACTGCTAGGAGTTCTTTCTCGGTTGTGGCATAATTCATCTGTGCTTCATCCAGGGTTCTGCTAGCGTAATATATAACGTGAAGCTTTTTATCCTTTCTTTGTCCTAAAACAGCACCTACAGCATAATCACTGGCATCGCACATTATTTCGAATGGTTCATTCCAGTCTGGTGTCTGCATAATGGGTGCGGAGATCAATGTTTGTTTAAGAGTTTGAAATGCTTTTAAACAGTTATCGTCGAATATGAATTCAGCATCTTTCATCAACAGTCCGGTTAAGGGTTTAGTTATCTTAGAGAAGTCTTTGATGAATCGTCGATAGAAACCGGCGTGTCCTAAAAAGCTTCGTACTTCTCTCACAGTTCTTGGGGGTTGAAGATTTTCGATTACCTCTATTTTGGCTTTGTCTACTTCAATTCCTCTGTTCGAGATGATGTGTCCTAAAACAATGCCTTCTTGTACCATAAAGTGGCACTTTTCCCAATTAAGTACTAAGTTTACTTTTACACATCGTTCCAGAACTCTTTCCAGGTTTTCAAGGCATTCTTCGAAACTTTGTCCGTATACAGAAAAGTCATCCATAAATACTTCCATGATGTTTTCGAGAAAGTCGGCGAATATTGCCATCATGCATCTTTGAAAAGTTGCAGGGGCATTACACAGACCAAACGGCATTCGTCTATAAGCGAAGGTACCAAAAGGGCATGTGAATGTTGTCTTTTCTTGGTCGTCAGGGTGAATTGGTATTTGAAAGAAGCCTGAATAACCGTCTAAATAACATAAATGTGAATGTTTAGCTAATCGTTCTAACATCTGGTCAATGAATGGTAAAGGGAAATGATCTTTTCGGGTTGCTTTGTTTAGTTTCCTATAATCAATGCACATTCTCCATCCCGATTCGATTCGTTTAGTTATAGTTTCTCCTTTTTCGTTTTCAATAACGGTTATGCCTCCTTTCTTTGGTACAACGTGTACAGGACTAACCCATTTGCTATCAGATATAGGATATATAATACCTGCTTCTAATAACTTGGTTATTTCTTTCTTTACTACCTCACTTAGGATCGGATTTAGTCTTCTCTGGTGTTCCCTAGAGGTTTTACAGTCTTCTTCTAACATGATGCGGTGCATACAAATAGAAGGGCTTATTCCTTTGAGATCGGTGATGTGGTATCCTAGTGCGGTTGGATATTTTCTTAAGATATGTAGGAGTTTTTCTGTTTCGAGTCTTCCTAGATCTGCATTAACTATCACAGGTCGTTCAAGTTCTAAGTCTAGGAATTCATATCTCAGATTTTTGGGAAGTGTTTTCAAATCAGGGGTTGGTTTGTTAAGACACTGCGTAGGATTCGGTGTTATTGCTAGGCATTGTTTAGATTTGTCCTCTAAAAGATAGTCTGATGATTTGTCTTCTCCTGACTCTGCTTCTTTTATGCATTCATCGATGATATCCATGAAGTAACATGTATCTTCTATTGCAGGTGCTTTCAAGAATTGGGAAAGAATGAATTCAATTTTCTCTTCACCTACTTCGAAGGTGAGTCGTCCTCGTTTTACGTCTATGATTGCACCGGCAGTTGCTAAGAATGGTCTTCCTAGTATAATAGGTGTCGTATCATCTTCTCTAATGTCCATAATTGTGAAGTCAGTGGGAATGTAAAACTGACCTATGCGTACGGGAACGTTTTCAAGGATTCCTACAGGATATTTGATGGAACGATCTGCTAATTGCACAGACATTTTGGTCGGTCTTAATTCTCCCATTTCCAGTTTCTTACATATGGATAAAGGCATAACGCTAATTCCGGCTCCTAAATCGCATAAGGATTTGTCGATGACAAATTTTCCTATGTGACAGGGTATAGAGAAACTACCCGGATCCTTGAGTTTAGGGGGCATGTTTTGGATTATAGCGCTACATTCGGCAGGGAGTGTAACGGTTTCGCTATCCTCAAGTTTCCTCTTATTAGAAAGAATTTCTTTTAAGAATTTAGCATATGAGGGCATCTGCGTAATAGCTTCGGTAAACGGAATTGTAACGTTTAATTGTTTAAGGAGATCAACAAATTTTCTAAATTGGCCTACATCTTTGGTTTTAACAAGCCTTTGAGGGTAAGGTATAGGTGGTTTGTAAGGTGGTGGAGGTACATAAGGTTCCTTCTTTTCTAGGGTTTCCTTATTACTCTCTTCCTTTTCCTTAGGTTCACTTTCCTCAGTAGATTTCTTAGGGTTTTGGTTTTCTATCCTTGGGTCAGACGGTCCTTCCACTTCCGTTCCACTTCTCAATATAATTGCATGAGCTTGGCTTCTCGGATTGGGTTGGGGTTGTCCAGGGAATGTACCAGTTGGTGCAGCAGTAGGTGCTTGTTGTTGAGCTACTTGAGATATTTGCGTTTCTAGCATTTTGTTATGGGTAGCCAGGGCATCTACTTTGCTTGCTAGTTGTTTTAGTTGTTCGCCAGTGTGTATGTTCTGGTTTAAGAAATCTTTATTGGTTTGTTGTTGGGAAGCTATAAAGTTTTCCATCATGATTTCCAAGTTGGATTTTCTAGGGGTATTATTGTTAGGATTCGGTTTCTGATATCCTGGAGATATAGATGGGGCTTGATTTGGAGACTGTCCAGGTGCGTATAAAGCATTATTACTCTTATATGAGAAGTTTGGATGGTTCTTCCAATTTGGGTTATAGGTATTCGAATAGGGGCTTCCTTGAGCATAGTTTACTTGCTCTGCTTGGATTCCAGTCAAGAGTTGACATTCCGCAGGAGTGTGGCCTTGGATTCCACAGACCTCGCAATTCTGAGTTATAGCAACCACGGCTGCTGGAGGCGATACGTTTAAACTTTCAATCTTCTGGACCAAAGCATCCACTTTTGCATTGACGTGATCAAGGTTACTTATCTCGTACATGCCAGTTTTCGGTTGAGGTTTTTCCACATTCGTTCGTTCGGTTCCCCACTGATAGTGGTTTTGGGCCATGCTCTCGATAAGCTGGTAAGCATCAGCGTAAGGTTTGTTCATTAGTGCACCACCTGCAGCGGCGTCTATTGTTAACCTTGTATTGTATAAGAGACCATTATAAAATGTGTGAATTACTAACCAGTCTTCCAAACCATGGTGTGGGCAAAGTCTCATCATGTCTTTGTATCTTTCCCATGCTTCGAAAAGAGACTCGTTGTCTTTCTGTTTAAATCCGTTTATCTGGGCTCTTAACATAGCTGTTTTGCTTGGCGGAAAATATCGGGCAAGAAAAACTTTCTTCAACTCGTTCCATGTGGTGACTGAGTTGGAAGGAAGAGATTGAAGCCATCTTCTAGCGCTATCTCTTAATGAGAAAGGAAAAAGACGAAGTCGAATCGCCTCTGAAGTGACACCATTAGCTTTAACAGTATCAACGTATTGAACAAATACGGATAAATGAAGGTTTGGATCTTCGGTAAGATTTCCAGAGAATTGGTTCTGTTGCACAGCCTGCAACAACGAAGGTTTAAGTTCAAAGTTGTTTGCTTCGATTGCGGGCGGAGCAATACTTGAATGCGGTTCATCTTGCGATGGAGCGGCGTAATCTCTAAGAGCACGAGCTGGTTCTGCCATCTCGGTTAAAGAAGGAAAAATGTTTTTGAAATCTGGAAGGTTTATAGGAGGGAGATTGTTTTCAGCACGATATTCCCGAATTCGTCGTAAGACTCGGAGATATAGTTCGATATCGTTGATTCGTAAATAGAGCGGTTCGCCTTGAGAGCGAGTGCGTGGCATACAAATCAACGAAAGAAAGAAAATAGAAGAAAAAGAAACCTTAGTCTCTACAGCGTAACGGAAGAGTTACGATATCGATTGAATAAAAGTCCCCGGCAACGGCGCCAAAAACTTGATCGCTCGACTGGGTGAGTCGAGAATGGGATACAAACTGCAAGTGCACAGTTCTATCGCGTAGTTTTAAAAGATATCGATCCCACAGGGACTTATGAATCGATATACCGTTATCTAAGGTTACTACGTAAATCTAAGGTGAAAATGTTTGATTGTTTGGGGAAAAACTAAGAGCTAAACTAATATCTAGATTAAATATTAATAAAACGGATATCGGTATGTAGTTCGTCAAAACTAGGGAATCAAGTCTTTGTCGGTTTCTTGGTTTTAAAATGAATCGTTTCGGTTAACTTCATTGGTTAAAGGTTCTATCTCAAACTCTCGCTCTGTTGAATAAACCATGATTTTATATTAATGTTGCTGTCACTTATAATTAAGTCAAAAACCATATTTTGAAAACAATAAAGTTGCAGAAGAAACTCTTTTTAAGAAAATACTGACCGTTTTAAACACCCTTATCTCAAACTCTCGCTCTGTTGACTTAGGTTATATAATTAAATCCAAATGCTTAACTCTCGTCCTCACATCCAATCTTTAAAAATACTTTTTGGAAAAGGTCAGAATTTAATTAACTCTAAAACTTGCTCTCGCCCTGATCTAGAATTAATGCCTAACTTACACTGTCCAGTTAAAATCTCAAACTCTCGCTCTATTGATTTTAACTTCTTTATGTCTTTTACTTTTGTAAAAAAATCTTGTTATTAAACCTGTAAGTTGAAACCGTAAAAAGATTGATTTTGATTTTAAGTTTAAATAGACCGACTCAGTCTTGATCCCTTATTCTGCTTACTTTACATACCGATACCTAGGCAAATTAGCCAGACATGCTAAATAAATAAGAATTTATATCATGCATAAACAAACTCATTCCAGGCAGGCAATATGAATAAGCAATAGAATAAAACATTAAAAATTAAATAACAATTAAAAAAACCTGAATGCGTAATACAATGGTCTTGAACACTCCACCACAAGCCGGTAGGATTTGTTCTTGGATTCTTCAATTAGACAGTAAATTAAATCAAGGAAATAAAACTGGAATATAACGTAAGGTTAAATCCGGTATAAAGTTGCACAATAGTTTCCGGTGTAGAAACTATTATGCGAAAAATATCTAAAAGCTAAAACTGGAAAGGTAAATTTGCAAGGGAAAAAGAATGTAAATCTTGCAAAAGAAATAAATAAAATAAACAATGCTAAGTTGCTGGAAAAGAAGAAAAATAAGCAAAGGCGTGAAAAGAAAATTTGGCAGAGCTTCGGCAAACTGAGCGTGCAAAAACTGAGACTTTTTTAGGTTTGTGAGATGGCTATTTATAATAGCCTTGGTAACTGCCTTCCGTTTCCCACGAGTCTTCAGCATGGCTAAATACACGGCGTGGGCATAGGACACGAACTCTCTCAACGTTCTTCTTCAATTCTTCTGAGAGCGTGACTTGCGCCAAAAAGCTAGTGGAATGGTGTGACGCTCGTCACACCATGTGTGACGCTCGTCACAAGGATGCTTCTAGTGTGACGCTCGTCACAACCCTTGTGACGCCCGTCACAGGCACAACGTGCGCTTTCTTTTGGGCTGGGCTTGGTCTTTGATATTTGTTTCCTTTTTACTCCTTTCTACACCTCCTTTTCTTCCCTTTTTCACTTTTGTTTCAAAATGGGTACCTGATGTAAATAGAAAAGAAATACTGCATAATATCTGATAAAATGGGATAAATTAAAGTAAATGATAATATAATCTAATTGAATTAAGTCTTCAAATGTGATATAATTTCATGTTATCAGCTTCCGCGTGGTGTCATCAAAGCATTAACCAGACCTTTAGAACCCTAATCGACTCATCCTAGCCATTAGAAAGTAGTGAGATAACTGGCTTCGGTTCCGACTGAGGTTGGTTGAGACTCGATACTACACTCTTTGAGATTGGACTTTAGGGAAGCTTCGGTCAACCACTTGGTGTTGCACTGAAGTGGACTTAAGGAAAGGTCAATGATTTGAGATCCTTTTAGAACCCGGTTACTATTCTAGGACAGGTTGAACCAACCAAACTTCAGTGGGGAGGGTACTTACCTATGGAACTCATGCAAGCCTTAAACTTAGGAATGATGGTTGTGTGACTCGCTTGTGCTTGTTATTTACATAACATCATAACATCATAACATCATAACATCCTAACATCATGACATCGTGGCATTGTACTAACCATTTCAAGAACTTTAAACATTAAAAACATTTCATACATTGCATAGCATGACATAACATTGCATAACAGGTATTCTAAGGGATCAGTGTTCTCACGGTTTTCCTCCAAACAGAAAAATGGACCTCGAACAAACTGTCAAGGATCTCCAGGCTCAAAATGCTCGACTCCAAGAGATGATCTTGAATTTATCCAGGGGGCAGGAGGAACTGAAGGCTCTCTTGCTCGAGAAAAGGAAGACCAGAAACCTGTGAGTTACATCAATCCGGGAAGAAGGCTCAAACGACAGGCCGCAGGAGTCGAGATTAGAATTCCGAAGGATCAAGAAGAGGAAACAGAGACAGATTCAGAAGATGAGAATGTTGATCTCTTCAACCCTGAGGACGACGATGAAGATTATGAGAATGAACAGTACTCTCCAAGAGATGACAAGTACAAGTTGCTGGAAGAACGTATGCTAGCTATAGAAGGTCAGAAGGCGCCCGGTCTGGACTTCGAAAGCTTGAGTCTGGTCTCTGGTGTGGTCGTTCCCCGCAAATTCAAGGTCCCCGCTTTCACTAAGTATGATGGGGCATCTTGTCCTCAGATGCATCTGAGAGCTTATGTGAGAAAGATTCAGTCGTATACCACTGATAGGAAACTATGGATCCATTTCTTCCAAGAGAGTCTGTCTGGCACACAGTTGGAATCGTACTATCAGCTCGAGAGCTCTAACATCCACACATGGACTGATTTAGCGACAACTTTCTACAAGCACTACCAGTATAATTCTGAATTGGCACCTACTCGGCTACAGTTGCAGAATATGACTATGGGATCTAAAGAAAGTTTCAAAGAATATGCTCAGAAATGGAGAGATTTGGCTGGCAGAGTCAAACCCCCTATGACTGATCGAGAATTAGTAGACATGTTCATGAGCACACTGACTGGCCCATTCTACAGCCATCTATTGAGGAGTTCCTCATTGGGTTTCACTGAACTTATATTAACAGGTGAACATGTTGAAAGCGGCATTCGAAGTGGAAAGATACAGGCGGCTACCTCTGATCCTCCGGAGACTCCTAATGTCATCATTGCTCCTCTGCCAAATCATGACAAGACTGTTAATGCTATAGAAGATGCTGATAGCGATTATGACTTGGATAGCTGGATTTTCCCAACGATTGGTGACGGACTCAATAATTGGAAGGCTGAAGACACTATCCCGATTTCCTTTAGTCAGGAGTAATTGTTATTGCTGTTTTAGCATTTTAAGGCATTGTGTCTATGCCCGGGGCACAATAGCTAATTTTTCAAGGGTTTTGTCATTTTCATAAGCATATTCACATTCAATGAATCAATGGATTTTTTGCATTCAAATATTGCGCTCTTTATCTTTCCTGTCATCTTTTAAACAAAGCTATGTTTTCTTGCACACACTCACGTAACAATTTGCCGATCCATATCCACTCTGGATCCTGTTGGTAATAACTCTGCTACTGTTCATTATGACTTTGAAAATCCGATCTACCAAGCCGAGGATGGAAGTGAGGAAGATTGTGAAGTACCTGAGAACTTGCCAGACTACTGCAAGAAGAAAGGACTATTCAGCCGCATGAGGCATCGATCGAAATTGTGAATCTGGACCACGTCGCCCAATTTAGCTCCCATTTGACCGCTACTTGCAAATCCATCTCCAAATCACTGAGGCAAAATCAAGAAGTATCTCCAAGAACATCCAATTCTGATGCCACCAGTTGAAGGAGGACCTCTAATCATGTACTTGACCGTGTTAGAAAATTCAATAGGGTGTGTTGGGGCAACATGACGAGTCTGGTCGAAAAGAGCATGCAATATACCACCTTAGCAAAAAGGTACCGACTGTGAAACAAGATACTCACAGCTCGAGAAAGCTTGTTGTGCTTTGGCCTGGGCTGCTCGCCGACTAAGACAGTATATGTTGAATCATACCACTTTATTGATTTCTAAGATGGATCTTATCAAATATACATTTGAGAAACCTGTTGTCTCCTGAAAGAGCTATCACTGACAATGGTGCTAATCTGAACAACAAGATGATTACTGAAGTCTGCACGCAGTTCAAAATAAAACACCATAATTCCGAAGTGGCGGCTTGGTAATAAAGCGTATCATTCTACCACAAGGTGATTCTAGGGGCAAATGGACTCCCACATACGAAGGGTCATTTGTAGTTAAGAAGGTATTCTCTGGTGGAGCCATGATGCTTGCTACAATAGATGACGAAGAATCCCCGCATCCCGTGAACACGGACATAGTTAAAAAAATACTACGCATGTACACCCGGCAAGTCGAAAACCTGAAAAGGCGGCTTGGGCAAAAAGGGGTATCCTGGTGGACTGAAAACCTGAAAAGGCGGTCCAGGCAAAAATTAGGGATTAAAGCGTATGACTATGTCCCGTTCTCGGTCAGCTTCACCCAAATCAAAGGGATTGAACAAGCCAATCGCTTTTATCCGACAGCAGGAGATGAGAGGCTTGAAGACATAATGACAGTAGTGGAATTAAAATCGATGGGACTTTTTCTGCATAGGTTTCTCTTTATTTTCTTGACAATTTCCTCTTACTAGGATTTATGTCTCTTTGTACACAGATTACCTGTTTATAGGCCCTCTTTCAAATCAATATAATTTTATTTCCAAAAAGATGCTTTTGTTTTTACTTTTTCTGTTTTGTTTGCATAAACGTCCATTGATTTAATTTGAATTGATATATGCATTTGAATATGATTGATGTTTACCGAAAAAACATGCATGAAATAGCAATAACAGTTACTGAAAGACTTTAGGGTCGGAGATAAGGTCTAACCATGCTTTCCAACAAGTCCGGTTACAAATCCTGTTCCCCAACAAAAAAACTGGCTATTTCCAGAAGAGGTCGGCATCACCAGACAGACTGGTCATCTCTTCTATCCCCCAGCCAGGCTCTGTTGAGTGTTTCCATCGTCAGACAGAAATCAAGTATCCCCCAGCTAAGAAAGGATCATCAATACAAATATCTCCGACCAGAAGACGGAGATTTATTTCCCCAATAGAGGCCTCGGGAAGAACTTTTCAGACGCATAATTCATTCATTACATCATTTCACAACATACGCATGCATACTTTGTTCGCATTTATTTTCAGAAGCATAAAACATCTCATGCATCATGACATGGCATGAAGCTAACTTTATTTAACAGGTTAATCATCCTCCTGATACAGTCAAAGTAAAGATCTAGTCAAACAGATACTCCTATTGATTACATTCAAGACATTTGCTGCAAACACAACAAATATTATCGGATACAGCCTAACGTACGGTTCATTCTGATTCAGCTCAACATGTGACTCCTTCAACTCAGATGCGGTCTAAAATATGCTCCATGTCAACATTCATTCTGACATTCTCCTAACGATGGCATCTATAAGCCCATCCCAGACATTTATTGCAAATACAACATATACAAATACTATCAGATATAGCCTAGCGTACGGTTCATTCTGATTCAGCTCAACATATGACTCCTTCAACTCAGATGCGATTTAACGTATGGTCCATTCTGACCTTCAACAACTCCAATACGGTCTAATGTACGGCCCAGTTAGACCTTCATCTCCTCAGATGCTACCTAGCGTACGGTACATTTCTGAAGCGTAGTCTAGCGTACGACTACCCCTTTCATCATCAGATCCAGCCTAACGGACGGCTCGTTCTGCTCAGGGACGGTCTAGTGTACGACCCAGTTAGACCTTCAAGTCCTCAGATGCTACCTAGTGTACGGTACATTTCTGAAGTGTAGTCTAGCATACGACTACCCCTTTCATCATCAGATTCAGCCTAACGGACGACCCTTCTGCTACTCAGACACGATCTAGCATACGATCCGGTCTAATCTCCCATCCCCAGTGAAGTCACCCGCTTAATGGATAACTCATTCTGCTATTCAGATGCGATCTAGTGTATGGTTGAAATTCTGGTGTAGTCAGTATTCAGATGTTCTACTTCAAGTCATGACATCTGATCTAACATTGTACCTAATACAGCAAGACAGTTATTACACTCTGTACTAATGTGCACCCTTTCACAGTGTCACATCCTCTCCTTCTATGTCATCCTAGAATGGAGGAACACTTAGTTATGTGCACCATAACATTCACTACTGTTGTTTTCCTACACAGTTATCAGCACGATGTCTAAATCCTGTTTTGGACATCATCTGTTACATTGTTCCAGTTTGTTGGTCATGTACTTGTATTTCCTAGATTAAAGGTTGTAACAAGTTAAACTAATCTCCACTTATTAAGGAGCTAACAAATAGATTATTTGTTAGGTTCATTAATTGTAGCTTAGTTGTTAGTTTCCTAGATTTTAGATCAGCTGGTGGATTCCTGAAGAATAGCCTGAGAAAAATCCTGAAACAGAAAACTAACCATCCAACAATTTAGCATATGCAGTCGTGAGTGAATGTCACAACATTCCGTTTGACATCCAAGTCCAGAACCCTATGCTAAGTCTGTTTGGTTCCTGAAAACAGACTGTGCTAAATTTGCTGTACTGTAAAAGACCAACCAGTCTCTACTTCAGTATCAGCTTACTGGAAGAACTGTCAAGACATCCAGTTTGACAGTTTCACAATGATCTTTTGGCCAGGTCTGTTGTGCTCTTGAACTCCAGACTTCACTACATACTGAACTGAATTCATCAGCTTATTAAACAGTATGTGCTGTTGTTGATGAATGTCAAAACATTCTGATTGACATTCCAACAGAAGGCTATGTATCAGGTCTGCTATTATCTTGATGAACAGACTGGAATACATGCTTAGTTATGGCAGACATGATTATATCATACAGAAGGAAAACAAACACAGGAAATTGTTAACCCAGTTCAGTCCAACATGACCTACATCTGGGGGCTACCAAGCCAGGAAGAAGATCCACTATTAGTAGTATCAATTCAGAGTTAAACTCCCCCGTTTACAACTCATCACTTAATCCCTACCCAATGCAATCTATACCTAGGAACTCCTAGATAGAAACCTCCAGTTTCCATTCCTATCACTACAAATACAATGTAATGTGCAAACACCTTGAACTTGCTTCACAGCTTCATTCAAGAACATAATCACTCTTGCCTACAGGCTTTGAGTGACAAACACTCTCAGGTTTACCACTGAGAAACACATGGTAACCTTCCCACAGATTGGGAGGTTTACCTTACACACACCCCTAAAAATTCATTCTAAGAGGCTTACAAAAACTAGATTACAATCAGCTATTTATAACCTAATCACCCAACTGGATTTGGGCCTTCAGAAAGTTGCAGCAGACTTGTTCTTTGCTGTTGCAACTTCAGCAGAAAAATTCTGCTACAAACAAGGTCTTCAAGTTCCTAAACTCTCTCCATATATATCTCCATGTTTAGAGCCTATATATATTCTGATTTAGTCTTCAAGACCTCCACATGGGAGTTAGGATATTCACCAGATATCCTTGCTGATCCCATGACATATACTGAATTAATTAATTCAGTTTCCTACACATGTGCGATGTCACAGACCTGATGTCGTGACATCGTACATGACATGTTGGTCCAGATGTTGACTTTCTTCAACCCAACATATTAAAACAACAGAGATGATTACATTATTTGTTTTCTAAAATTACTGCCAATCCTAAGGAATCAACAATCTCCCCCTTTGGCAAATTTTAGCTAAAACAAATAATCCTCTGTTATCATCTCCCCCACCATGAGCACCAATGTTGGTGTACATGAGGAAGAAGAGAAACAAGGCTCAGTTGTTCCAGAACCCTTCCCTTCAACAGGAGAGCTTCCTGAAGAGTATGTAATGCTGAGTACATAGACAATGTAACTCAGATCACAGGGCACAACTGTTCTCTTAACTCAGATCACAAGACACAAGTGGTATTTCAGTTGGTGAATTTTGTGTCTAACCCCAACCCCAACATTCTGTTTGTTACCACAGTGATCTGTTTGCTTCTCGACCCCAGGACGTTTCTGACGTTTCTTTCTCTCCCCCTTTTTAGCTAAACATTTGTAAAGGCACCCTTCACAAAACCAGATCCAGGCGCAGCTTGCCCAGACCTTAACATACCCCATGATTCTGGGATTGGAGGGTATCTGTTGTGGGGAGAAGGGGGGGGTCTCTTGCATCCTTTAAATAGTCCAGCCTGTGCTTAGGAATATCCGGTGGAAATAAATGCTTGGTCAAGATGCATTTATTTTTGCTGAGAAACAGTCAGAGAATCACCAACAAAATCTCAGACTATCTTTGAATGCCTTTTATAGCTCTTGACTGTTTCTTTTTCAAAACAGCCGTTCCAGTGCATGGAGACCATTCCATATATGCAGTCAGACACGTTGCACTCGATGTCTTAACATTCCTGCATTCAGCCAGTCTTCAACATTTCCAAGACCTCTGTCATTCCTCCAGTAGAGGCTTGACACCTAGCACTGCTACAGCCAACTTTTCACACTTCAGTTGATGGTTACTCCCCCTGTACCACACAGCTGTAGCCATTAGTCTTAGCCACATCACCCTCATAATTCCTAATGACTTGAAATTTCAGAAGGAATTAACAGCAATGTCCAGGGCAATGTCATGACATCCGGTCAGACATTCTTCTGCTCACTCAGCCTTGACATACATCACAGCATCCTGATAACTACCTAGTCATCTGAGAGCACATAGACCACAAGCTTGGTGATTGCTTGCAGCACAAAGGCACAACTCCCCCTGTCATGGACAACCTACTCTCTTGGAGGTCACACATGATCATATCCAACATCCCAAGGTTGGACCTTCACATACTTCCTGATTCAAAGAGATTCCAGACCACTTGATGAAAGGAAAACATAAGACGCATCTTCATGTCTTCAAGAGCGCACCCTCTGTCAAACCTCTTGGCTGAACACATCCACACTCTATGTCACTCTCTCTTCTAACCAGAACAGAAGATCACTTCACCAGATGTTTTAACATCAGCTGGGACATCCTTCACAGCATCACAAGGAGCACTATCTGATAGACTTCAGATATTACTGAGTCCCCAGCTTGGGCCAGAGGAACCCATACATACATTGGGATATACACTCTCATCCCACTACTAGAGACATTCTTCCATAGATAGCTCAGAACTTCTACCACAAGCTCCAAGAGATGAATAGAGAACACCTCCTTTTGTCTTCAACTTAATACTTTTCTGCTCAAAAGTAATTTGTCTCAGACTTTCCTCAAGAATAACCAGCTGTCTTATGTTGATTATCTTGATTCTTCGAACTCACTTCTGAGATAGACCAACTGCCACTGGTTGATTACCTCCTTCATGAATTCTCATATGAAAAGATCAAATGCTGCTTTTTGACCTCCCCAAGTTTATCAGACTTCTACCAAAGATATTTTGACCTTCCAAGTGAGACTTGAACTCCAAGCTACATGTTGAACCAACTTAGTTTTTCTAAGACATGAACATGTACCATCCAGCCACTCCAAAGTACTGCAACGAGGACGGCCTTTTTGAAGTATCCAATCTACAACCCTGTAGACCCTTTTATCTCAAGTTGATGTGCCACTTCACCAACTAAGAGTCTGATGTTGAGCCAAATGTCACAAAATTGTGTTTTGACATCTAGCTGTTGAATTCAGCTCCTTCTTCTGCCACTTGAACGAGCTTCCTCCCTTCACAGAACTAGAGTTCAATGTTCCCATAGACTTGATTGTGGAACCAAGTTTGAGTAAACAACCTCCATCCTGCATGTTTGCAGTTAAGTCATTCAAGCTCACACCTTAATGAATTCCTGCTTCTTCTCCAAAGACATCAGACACTCTGATGTATGAGTCTTCAGAAGGACCAGTTAGACACTAACCCTTCAGCTTTACCAAGGATTCCACATCCTAAGGCAAGGCTGTTTCCATGATGTCAAGACTGCTGCCACTTGTTCTTGACTTCACAGTGTGCATAAGCTAATGCACTTCCTAACCTAGATCAGAAATAAACTGATCCAAGTAACCACCATCAAGACTATGATGTCTTCTTCTTCTTGTACATACCAAGGCTGAACATGTTTCTTGCCAGGAAACCTTTTCAGAGATCATATGCTTTTGCTGCCACCAAAGAGATAGATCATACCCCAATGTACTATCCTTCCTGTGATTCTGCACAGGGTCTTGAAGAAGAGATGTTCCAACATCTTTAAGAACATCAGTTATCTTGAGCTCCAAGGATAATCAATTAAATACTTGTACTTGACACAAGTAGACATTGATCTTAAATCCTTTCCCAATTATCCTTTCAGATACTTCCACCATAAGAGTGCTTTGAGGATACTCTTCTAGTGTCAACATCTTCTGCTTGCAAGCACCTTAATAGTCTTGAGACTCTTTCCATATTAGATTCACCCTTAGGAATGAGAGAGATGAATCCTTCCTTGCAAATGTGTCACACAACAATCAGAACCCATGTGACACAGGTCAACAGCCAACCAGACCCTAGGCTGACCAGACTTGAGGAGGTTAACCAAGACTCCCCCTCAACTTAACAATCATGGATACTCCACACCAATATCCATGCATTGTACACATATGTCTCAACATGACATACACTATCCCTTACCAGTGGCAACTAACTCCTCCAATCACACCAATCAGACTTCAGCTGACCATAAGTACTAGTGAGACACACAACACCAGTCGATAGTAGATATGCATTGCCAGAGCATATTACCTCAACCAACCTTTGAATCTTCATATTCTCACTCCTAGTAAGAACTGCCACTTCTGAACGTGGTGTTTGAATAACAAGATTCATGGTTCCAACCCCCTTAAATGATATCACAATCAGGTTACCCCATTATTGACTGCTAACATCCAGGAGACTTGTCTTCCAACACACCATAGTACTTCAGGGAACAACTATCCAATCCTGATCAAACTGCAGGAAGATGCCTAACAGCAGAAGATTGCACAAAGTCACATCTCAACCAGCTCAACTTCTAGGGATGACCTTCTTGAGCACACACCCAGTTGACCCAGTTGTCAACTTAGCACACACAGATGTCTCCTCTTCCAGGTCAGGAGTAGGTTCCAAACAGTATTATCCCATTGTTTGAACCCTAAAAACATCTGCTCTTCAACCAGTAGCTGCATACTTGTTGAACAACATGTTCTAACATCACATAGAACATTGGTTCCACCTCCTTGGAACACACCTTCCTTGAAGGTCTTCAAGGTCTTCATATACACTACTCAAGAGAGTAAGAGAATCAGTGATTAAGTGACTCTTACCATCCCGAAGTGAGAACGTCATGATGAGTGGACTCGAGGAGACTCAAGTATCTTTGACATCTTCAGTAGATTATGATGAGATCTTGAACACAGCAGCCTTTCATCCACATGAGGGGAAACTACATCAGAGTTTGAGTTTTGCCATGTATTATGCAGCGGAAATCATAATACAACTCAACCTATGAACACACACTTCACCAAATTGGCCTCCAAGACCATACCAGGTTTGAATGTGATTTAGTACTGGCACAGCTGTCCCACACACAGGCCAATTGCCAACCTCCAGAGACAGGTACACACCATTCCTGTCATGAACAGTCCATCCACCTACTTCAAGGGACCATTCAGGGAATTACAGAACCTTACACAGGTTCCAGCATCAGTACTAACATAACTCCTTGCAAGATACCAGAAAGTATCACCCATGGATCTCATCCAGAGACAGAACAGGATGCCTGCTCTGATACCAATTGAAATTCTGGTGTAGTCAGTATTCAGATGTTCTACTTCAAGTCATGACATCTGATCTAACATTGTACCTAATACAGCAAGACAGTTATTACACTCTGTACTAATGTGCACCCTTTCACAGTGTCACATCCTCTCCTTCTATGTCATCCTAGAATGGAGGAACACTTAGTTATGTGCACCATAACATTCACTACTGTTGTTTTCCTACACAGTTATCAGCACGATGTCTAAATCCTGTTTTGGACATCATCTGTTACATTGTTCCAGTTTGTTGGTCATGTACTTGTATTTCCTAGATTAAAGGTTGTAACAAGTTAAACTAATCTCCACTTATTAAGGAGCTAACAAATAGATTATTTGTTAGGTTCATTAATTGTAGCTTAGTTGTTAGTTTCCTAGATTTTAGATCAACTGGTGGATTCCTGAAGAATAGCCTGAGAAAAATCCTGAAACAGAAAACTAACCATCCAACAATTTAGCATATGCAGTCGTGAGTGAATGTCACAACATTCCGTTTGACATCCAAGTCCAGAACCCTATGCTAAGTCTGTTTGGTTCCTGAAAACAGACTGTGCTAAATTTGCTGTACTGTAAAAGACCAACCAGTCTCTACTTCAGTATCAGCTTACTGGAAGAACTGTCAAGACATCCAGTTTGACAGTTTCACAATGATCTTTTGGCCAGGTCTGTTGTGCTCTTGAACTCCAGACTTCACTACATACTGAACTGAATTCATCAGCTTATTAAACAGTATGTGCTGTTGTTGATGAATGTCAAAACATTCTGATTGACATTCCAACAGAAGGCTATGTATCAGGTCTGCTATTATCTTGATGAACAGACTGGAATACATGCTTAGTTATGGCAGACATGATTATATCATACAGAAGGAAAACAAACACAGGAAATTGTTAACCCAGTTCAGTCCAACATGACCTACATCTGGGGGCTACCAAGCCAGGAAGAAGATCCACTATTAGTAGTATCAATTCAGAGTTAAACTCCCCCGTTTACAACTCATCACTTAATCCCTACCCAATACAATCTATACCTAGGAACTCCTAGATAGAAACCTCCAGTTTCCATTCCTATCACTACAAATACAATGTAATGTGCAAACACCTTGAACTTGCTTCACAGCTTCATTCAAGAACATAATCACTCTTGCCTACAGGCTTTGAGTGACAAACACTCTCAGGTTTACCACTGAGAAACACATGGTAACCTTCCCACAGATTGGGAGGTTTACCTTACACACACCCCTAAAAATTCATTCTAAGAGGCTTACAAAAACTAGATTACAATCAGCTATTTATAACCTAATCACCCAACTGGATTTGGGCCTTCAGAAAGTTGCAGCAGACTTGTTCTTTGCTGTTGCAACTTCAGCAGAAAAATTCTGCTACAAACAAGGTCTTCAAGTTCCTAAACTCTCTCCATATATATCTCCATGTTTAGAGCCTATATATATTCTGATTTAGTCTTCAAGACCTCCACATGGGAGTTAGGATATTCACCAGATATCCTTGCTGATCCCATGACATATACTGAATTAATTAATTCAGTTTCCTACACATGTGCGATGTCACAGACCTGATGTCGTGACATCGTACATGACATGTTGGTCCAGATGTTGACTTTCTTCAACCCAACATATTAAAACAACAGAGATGATTACATTATTTGTTTTCTAAAATTACTGCCAATCCTAAGGAATCAACAATGGTCCATTCTGATCCTTTATCCCCAGCAGCGTATAACGCACTCTGACTCCCCAGCGAAGTCGATAGCATAATGGAGGATTCACTATACGGTCTAGCGTATGACCCAGTATGACACCCATGCCTTCAGATATCGCCTAATGTACGACGCACTCTGAAGCTCTCATCATCAAACTTCCTGGATGGCATCTTTAAGCCCATCTCCATCAAGACTAATTGACAAGTGCAAATTTTTGGGGCATTCTAGTGTTCAATAATCTTCCACCTCCAGACCACGAATGGCATACTTGCCATCCTAACTCTCTCGGTTCAAGAATATTGAACAGGGGCAGCTGTCATACCCCAAAATTTGCCCATTAATCTTGCAAAACATTTCTCGAGGCACTCCAACTTATTTTTCAAGGCATTGACCTTAAAAGAACAAAAGCCTAGCTCACGACAGGCCCAATCCAAAAAAAGGCCCAAACTAGCTTGCTCGCTAGGCGAGCAACTCCTTCGCCTAGCGAAGCTTGCGAATACCAGAATTTTTGGGCTTCATTCTGAGCCCATTAGGTCACAGATGGCCTGCTCGCTAGGCGAGCAAATCCTTCGCCTAGCGAATCCTTCGCTACAACGCTCGCCTAGCGAAGCTTGCGATATATCAGAATTTTCGGGCTTCATTCTGAGCCCATTAGGTCACAACAAGAGCATTATAAATAGCCAAGCTTCAGTCAGAAAAAGGGGGGAACGACAGACGAAGACGGACGGAAACCCTGGCACAGAAACCCTGGAGACCAGCTTAAGGAATTCCGAGTAAAGAAACCCTAAAGGCTGCTCATCCGCTCCGAAGCTACCGCCGCCCAATTCCATCCGATACCAAGAGTGGTCAGTCCCTTCAACATCGCAGCTCGGTTGCAAACAGGTTTGCGTATCTCTAATGTTTTATGCTTTTTAATCGATAATCTCTACATACATAAGGCATCATGATTAAATTTCCGGATATGTAATTTGGTTTCACATGCGAATTTAAATATGCTTGAACATCCTGAATGTTTATCCATGCTATTCCTGTAATTCAATGCCACAAAGTTCAGGGTTCCGGAGATCATGCTGCTATCAAATTCAAAACCAGCAGCCGCTCGCTAGCACATCGCTAAGCGAGCTTGTAGAGAGCACTCGCTAAGCCTTCGCCAGGCGAAGCAGGAGCGAACGAGACAGTGGCTGTTTTGTTTCTTTTCTGTTCTGCCTTATGTTTATCTAATCGAGATCTATTGTAATTTTGCATTATTTGGCCTGACCTTATGACTGTTGTGTTTATTTTGTGGTGCAATTTTCAATTGCACTTTATCTCGATGTTCTAACCCGTGTGCTGAAATGTGTAAAGGCTTACACATTCCCGAAGAAACGGCCGGCTAAGTATTCCACTTTATTTGTGGGAGACCCTTATGGAGATTCGCCCTGAATTACTCAATTAATTTTAATGTGGAGATTCATCCTAAATTCTCTAGTTGATTTTAATGTATTGATTTCATCAATTTTAATGTGGACCTAATTACCTAATCGATTACGACTATATAATTACTTGTAAAACTTTGCCTTTAAATAAGTGATCTTGGACCTCTCTTTGTTACCCCACGATTACGGTATTATGGTCATGTCCCGCGAATATGGGGATGCACTTAGCAAAGACCCTTCGGTTAAATCATCATAGTCCCTCGAATGTTGCCTTTGTCCCTCGATGACCCTTCGATGTAGCCTACGGTTAAATGATGATCGTCCCTTCGAATGCTAAGGTATCCTTACAAATGTTGCCTTCAACGACCAAACGATGACCCTACGATGACCCTTTTACATCCAAAGGATAAAACTACTTACTTCTCAATAGTAAAGACAGTTTTACCCTCATAAGGATAGGAAATGCCCATAAAGACCTTGGGTAGGTATAACTCTTAATTGCTTACTCACAACTAAAACTACTTTTCACACCTCACACCTTTTCAAAACATCTTTTAGAAAATCACCACTTGGTATACATTCATGCTAGAATCATTACCGAGTTATATTTTTCTAAACAGCTTTCAAAACTAAACGAGATAACCACTTTGTATACATTCATACAAGAATCATTACAAAGTTAAATTCTCTTTTCAAAACATCTTCTAAACAATTCACCACCACTTTTTCCAGACAAACATAAGTGATCAAGCAGTTAAGAGCCCATGGATAACCATGGATACAAAGGGTGCTAACACCTTCCCTTTGTATAATGTACCTCCCGAACCCAAAATCTAACTAAGGTCTTTCCTGTTCTTTTCCACCTTTCCTTATTGGATAAAAGAAAAGTCGATGGCGACTCTTGCTATCCGCGACATTGCGATTAAAAGCAAAACACAAAAAGTCAGTTCACCGTATGACAGGAGGGAACTGATTAACCTTCACATTATTGCCCATATTACCGGGTCCACCACCTGCAGCGAAACCAAAGCCTCCAGCATTATTGATTACCACATCATCAGCAGCCTTCCTCCTGGGATCACCACCATCCCTAGAACCACCAAGGCCACTGTTGGAGACCCCCTCAAGGTTGTTACCACTGTTGGCAGCCGAAGCCCGCTCGAGCTTTTCCACTTTCTCAACCAACGCCTTCTGCCCCAAGGCGAACCCTTGCATAATATTGATCAGCTCTCCCATCTTTTCTTTCAGCTCGAGAATGTCTGTGTTGGAAGTATCCATCAATTTGGGTGTGTTGCGTCTGGTAAAGTATCTGTGCGGACGAGTTGTGTGCAAGGGAATGAGTCGGCGTGCGCGAGCAATGATTCCTGAGTAAACCCAAACATGTTAGAAACTGACACCTGCAAAACAGAAGACAGGTTATTATGACTCACGCATGAATGCAATGTCTATCCATATGAGGATCACTCTTTCCTTCGATTCTGGCTTCATCGAGACGGATAAAAAATTCGACAATAACATTCTGACATCAGGATGTCTCTCAACCAGAATCTCAATCGAGAATGTACCCTGAGTATGGATAGACATGAGTTAGATGCCGATGAATGCAAAATCTGGATGATGCTGATGCGTGAATGCAATGCACTGTGCCATCCTCCAAGTCATCTGAACATTTACTGCACTGAGTTACGGCCTCTGAACTGATCACGACCATCTAAGGGAATATGTAACCACAAATCCGGCTTAGAGTTCCGAAATAAACGGAACGGAAGATACATCACCATCATCACCAGAAAGTTCTCTGAACAGATAACCATAAGACCCTCTGAACCAGCCCGGGGAATCCTGAAATAAACGGATCCCCACTGATAAATACCGTGGACAGAACTCCGGCGTCTTGGAAATAAATCCATAAATCCGACTTATAAATAAGACTCTGATCAACGGCTGAACCAATAGTCACCATCAAAGTCACCATCAGAACATGCATCTGTAAGAATCAACCCTCCCCTCACAGGTAAATTCTAATCAGGTCATCCTAAGGCGGATAATGGTCTTGACAATCGGGCAAAGATACTCAACGGGTTTGCCCTTTCGGGTGTGCCGTTGCAGCTCTCTTAAGATCGTCTAAACCAAAGATCCGGGAAAGATCGGTCACCGAAGTCAATAGTTCAGATGAAGTTACTCAACCAAAGTGGATACTCCACAAAGGAAGAGCTCCCTCAAAGAACCTCGTCCGGCTTGTGGTATGTCACGTCGCCCAAAACATGTTGACCTAACATGAGAGGCAACATGAGACCACGCTAATCCTAGGTGTATACTCGGGCCTGGGTTTTAGCCCCACTCAGAACACCCACCCCAAATCAGAGAAACCACCTGTACAGAAGACAACACAATGATAGTATGATGCATGCAAACATTTATGCAAATATATACACAACATAATAATCACAAAAGCAATAAATAGAGAAACACAAGCAACCTAAACTATCCTAGAGAGCGCTAGGAGAGACTCGCTTAGGGAAGATGGACCAGCAAGAGGTCAACTTCTCTATTTCCCCAGCAGAGTCGCCAACTGTCGCATCCGCGAAAAACAACCGGCGGGCTAAAACAAAACAAACAGAGCCGCCACCGTGCGTTATTTATCCCAAAGAGGGAAAGGAAACGCTCGAAGTAAACCTGGAAAAGACATGGTCTCGCGACCAAAGAGAGATGGGATCGGGAGTCGGTTATGCGAAGGGAAGGTATTAGCACCCCTACGCATCCGTCGTACTCGACGGGATCCACGCTCAAAAGGATAGAAGAAAGGTTGCTAAACACTGCTTAAAAGAATGCACACACACACCGGAAACAACACATGTGGGATAAGAGGGGAAAGGGCTCGCTAGGATATCGCATCATATGCCTACGTATCTCATCTGGAATGAGAATCAGAGCTACCGTAGTTCGGCTTACGCACGCCGAAACAAAACACACACAAACAGGAAAACATGGAAACCGAATGCCAATCGCTGGACTTACATCAGACTCCGAACCAACAAACACACACAGGAAACCAACTGCCAATTGCTGGACTTACATCGGAATCCACACAACAAACACCAATAGGATACGGACCGCCAATTGCTGGTCTTACATCCATCTCCTAACACACAAGAAGGAAAACCAACAAACAAGTTAATAGGGAGTCTGGAACTCGAGCTTAATAACTGTCAAGCAAACACACACAAAAAGAAAAAGGGTGCCCAGAGAGGTCTCGTACAACCTCCTGCCTACGTACCTCATCTGGTATGAGGATCAGGGCAACGTAGTTCCCCTTAACAGGGGAGAAACTTTCTCCTAACCAGAGACTGGGAAATGACAAACTAGAAGGGAGACTGACTCGAGCCTAATAGTTATCATGTAATCCATCATGGTCCTAGGTTGAGGTTTCTATCTAACTTGCACAGGCAGCAAGCTATCCTAAACAGGCAAAGCAAACATACACACAATTAGCACACACTATATACAAACAAAGTGGGCTCACACAAGGTTAGGCTGTGAAACACAAGCCAACTGGAATCGGGTGTAGTTAGCTCTTAACCCTAACATTGAGAGTTAGGGTGAAGCAGATGAAATGGGAAGTGAGGGTAAGACCTCACAACTCTTATCCCTGGCCTGGGAGAGCTTCAGACAAATGAAAGTGGGAGTTCAGAAAGTTGGAACTCTTCTCCACATGTGACTGACTCAACAAAGATCTTGGGTTAATATCCATAATGCATCAACACAAGGCGTGTGAACAAAGTGGATGACACATAGAATAGCAGGAGATGGATTACACATCTCTTTTATCTGCCAATTGCCTTATCAAAGGACTTTTCCTGCTTGGCACAAAGATAAACATTCACAAGCATTGCCTCTTAAGGAGGGCTTCAGACAGGTGCATGCCCAAGTAACAGGACAGGTCTTCCAGACTACATGAAGTCAGAGATATTATACCTCATTGGTTAAGCAACCAAGCAAAAACAAGTTCAAATTGAACTTAAGCAACTTATGTACCTGTTGAAACATCACACAAATCAGTTCAACTATACAGACAAACAGACAACATGAATATCAACAGTCAAACCCAATAAGCAAAGGCATAAGCCACAACTCAAACTCAAATGAGTTAGCAACCCTACAAAACACACAATGTTAGTAGTCAAAAGCAAGCATCAAATGCTCAAGTGAGATTGCATCATGAACCATATAACCTGGATGTTCAACCTGAAATCAAAGCTCAAAGATGAGACAAACCACTAGGTCAAGGCCTAGGGTCAAAGAGGGAGAAAAAATTCAAAATAGAACATGAAAATTGACATGGATCAACTTCAATTCATCAAGAACATCATCCAAAAAATCCCACATCAATATCAATTACCAATTTCATTTCATGAACAAAATATGGCAAGGTATGCACATTGAAAGCACATTGAAAGCACATTGAGACAACAGAATGAACAAATGCACAATAAATAAAAAATGATTCAATTATTTTTGGCAAAAATCATGGGTAAACAGAACACACAACATGATCATCACACAAAAAATTAGAGCATTTGGACATGATTAAGCAGGGTAATCAAATTCATCAAGTCAAGGTAAGCAAAATCAAGCACAAATAGGCACAATTTGGTACATCAACTTAGCACAAGCCTAAAACAGAAATGAAACATGACAAAAACTTCAAACCAAAGCCAAAATAAGCTTCAATATGTCTAGAATCAATGTGCAAAATTTCACATCCATATGATAAAGCACAAGCATTTCACAAATCATTGAAAATCATGACTATTCAAAAGCTCACCAATGACAATCCAGCAAGAAAAATCGCAACCAAATCAGAAATGAATCCAAAAATTTCAGAAAAATTCATGATCATTCACAACATTCATATCAAACATCATACAAAAAATCATGGCAATTGGAATTCATTTGATAGGGTAAACACATAGCACAAGATGAACATCACAAGGTGTGACACAAATTGTCACACCTAACTTAGAAAAATCATAACTCATCAATGGCAATTGATAAAAATGCAAACTCAACACCAAAATGTCCATCAAGATGTCTAGTTTAAGCATGTAAAAGTTCATGAGCATTGGATAAGAATTGAGCATTTCACAAATGATATAGCAAAGCAATGTCCAAAATGCACACATGTTAACATTCCCTAGCACAAAAAATTATACAGCCATGCACAATTTGCAAAATAATATTCATAAAATTCTAGACAAAAAATGTGACACAATGCAAAAACAACCATATTTTTTGGATCAATTTTCCATTTGTTGTGATTTTTGAAAGTTAAAGAAAAATTAAAAAAAAGCATGAAGAGCATGTGGAGATAGCATGGAGAAAATATGAAAATGAAACATGAACACATGGCCTGGCAGGACTCGAACACGGTCCCTTTTCAAAAGGAGAATTAGGCGCGCTGCATGGGATTTCCATGCAGCCAATAGGAGCGCAGCATTAGCGCCAACCTAAGGCCACGTTTTAGAAGCACACGAAACCGTTGCCAAAAGTCCAGCTTCAGCGCGTGCCTAAGGCCACGCTTTAGAACCACCAAAAACCGTTGCCTAAAGTATAACTTCATCTTCTCCAGAATACACATACGCGATGAACAGTAAAACCCTAACAACATTGATGAACATTTTTTCCAGTTTCCAAAATTGATCATATGAATTGGTAGATCTTTCAACATACATTCTAAATCCACTAACAACTAAGCATATAACACCAAAACATGATCAAATCGAGTAAATTAAAGTTCATGCCTCAAACTTCAAACATTCGAAACTCACTCAATAATGCACGGTTTTCAGTGGTTCAAAGCTCAGCATGCTCACATAAACAAGATCTACAAGTCTAGCACAAAAATTTCAAGAAAAGAGAGACTCGAATTTTTGACCTCTTGATGAGCAGCTTTCGATTCGTGTGGTTTCAACGCCTTGCAATGCTTCCAATGTGTTCTAGCAAGCTTGTATAAGTGTATGGATGAAGTCTTGAGGTCCAATTAGCCTTGATTCAACAGAATTTGAAATTCACCATTGATGCACAAGCTTCATGTATGCTTCTAAACTCCACGAATTCATGTGATTCTTGCTTGCATCTTGCTCTATGATGATGCTAGATGATGAATTTGGCAAGGAAAATGCAATTGGATTGAAGAATTGTGAAGAAAAAATGAGAGAGAATTTTGAGAGACTTTGAGAATTTTAGATCCAAACTTGGGAATTGTGAAAATTCTGTTATGATTTGTGTTATATATGCTTCACTAATCATGATTAATTAAGTCCTAATCAAATGCTAATGAAAAATGGTTAATTTGGAGGTGTTTTGCAAAAATTATTTTTTCACCTTATGCATGGCATGGCATGTGAATAGTGCACGAATTTGCATTCATTTTCTCTCAAAATATTATTTTAAGGCCAATGGAATTGATAGAATGTGTAAACAATGCCTTATTTTTAAATTTTAATTTTCCCTTCAAAAATGCATTGAATTTTCAAATATTTATGTGAATGGAATGCATGCCATGTAATGCCAATTTTGGAAACTAGAAGTTAAAACAAGAATGTTGCAAAAAGAGCCACATGATTTGGACTTATGGTTTGAAAGTTATGCTCCTTTGAAGTTCAATGTTCACTTGACCAAGATTGACCCATATCTCTTCAACCACACATGAGAAATTCATGATCTTGGACTTTTTGGAAATGGGAGAACAAGATCTACAACTTTCATATTCAACAAAATTTCATTTGAAGCATTTTTGATGATGTAATCTTGAGGAGAAAACCTTTCCATTTTTGGCAATTTCAAATTATAAGTCACTTTCTATTTTTGGAAAGTTTTGTCCTGACTTTATTTTCTTCAATGTTGATGTTTGAAATGTCAAATGAGACTTGTTTGAACATGAATGAAGTATTTCTAATCACTTCCCACCTCCAAATCTCAAGATGATGTAATCTTGAGGAGAAAACCTTTCCATTTTTGGCAATTTCAAATTATAAGTCACTTTCTATTTTTGGAAAGTTTTGTCCTGACTTTATTTTCTTCAATGTTGATGTTTGAAATGTCAAATGAGACTTGTTTCAACATGAATGAAGTATTTCTAATCACTTCCCACCTCCAAATCCAACAGTTGACTTTCAGTTGACTTTTTCAATTGATAGATGACTTGGTCATGCACAGATGAATTTGAGCCTCAATCTCCTGATGAAATGGCTCCAAAATGAAACCCTAGCTTTCACAAGCTCATTAAAACCATATGATGATCCCCATCTCATAAAAACCTCATCTCCTTGAAGAAACCCTGATTGGCACAATACAACTAATTAGGGTTGACTAGAGGTCAAAACCCTAATCCCAAGGCACATGATCAGGCACAATGAACTTCTTGGTGATGATAAGACCATGATGATGGTGATGTACCATTTCAACCAAGATAAAGATCAATCTCCTTGAGGAACCAAGAAACCCTAATTGAAGCACAAACCTTCAGATGGCTAGTGATCAATTCATGAGACCCTCAAGCTTGAATCTATTAACCTCTTTATCTTCTGAGCAAGACTTAGGAGGATGACTTGCTTATTGTTCACATGATATGCAAAGATGCAATGACTAATGTCCTAAAAATGAAATGCAATATGCTAAGCTAGTCCTAAGAAAGGAGGGTAAATTTTGAGGTGTTACAGATATGAGGCTAAAAAATTAATTTTAAGCCACCCCTTTTTCTTGACGATCTCCACTCCTACGTTCAAATAAATTGACACACGTATTCAACTTCTAAGATGGTTCAAAGGTATAAGGGTGAAGATGAAGATTCAAGATGAGTTTTTCTTGAAATGACAGTCACCTTAATTTTCTTTTCATTGTTGAGGGTTTGATAACCTCTCTATAATTTATCCCTAATTTTGCCTAGACCACCTTCTTTGAAGCTTTTAGTCCCCTGGGATACCCTGGTTTTTTTTTTTGCTTAAGTCTTCCTTTGTGGTATTCGACTTAGCGAGCTTTTTCTTTCTTTCTTTTTTTTATAAAGATTGTGACTGCCATGTTATTGGTTATTGAGGAACAACCACTATAAATTTTAGCTTTTCTCAGCTTCTTCGACACTTTAAGATGTGTGCAAAGAGTAACATGTGGTTGAACCTCTTTAAAGGATGTGTAAAGATTGATGGATTCTCTTGAAGATCGAATGCACAATCAAACTATCTGAACACAACTACCATGCCCCTGGTTAAGACTCGGGATTTTTAAATCTGAAAGAAACACCAACTTCTAGACTCAAAGTGGTTGACTGGGGATTAACTCCTTATCTCTTCGGTCTTTGGGGATTTGAAACAATGTCTTACATTATCGTCAAGGTTCTCTTTGAAAGCACACCACAACAATTATGGGTAATTTGTTTTCATCATCCTCTCTCAAATCTTTGCTAAACAAAAATATGATAAAGAAAATGAATATGAGAAATATTTTTTTGTTTTTGATATAAATGAAAAATGAGTGAATATGACATGATTGATTCAGAAAGTGCATGATCACTTCATTAATATTACCATTAAAAGAAAACAACAATGCTTAAAAACAAATAAGTGTTCAGGATGCAAAGAAAATACAAATGGAATGCTAGAAATAGCCAAATGATTGACAACATTGATGATGAGCTTCTTTGTCTTGATAATTTTCGAGGGCGAAAATCCTTTTAAATGGAGGAGAGTTATAACACTCAAACTTATAATTAGAGTATTTTATTTAATTGTTGGTAATTTTCGCCAGCTATTTCCAATGCTATTAGAATTCTTCATATTTGCAGATTTCGTTGGGCGAGAAATGCAGTCACTGAGCAAAAATGACATGACAAAAATCCCCAAAATCTCACTTTTAAAAGCCTCTTCTTTAACTTCTAACCCTTCCAACCATACCCCATCATGTTATAACATATTCAAACATTTCATAACATGAAATTAACGTTATTCCAACGTATCCGATCTCATATCAATCAGAACTAAGATTATCGTTTTAGGATAGAAACAAGGAAAATAATGATTTTTTTCAAAACATCATAACCCTCGCTTAAAGGGCTCCAAGTGAGACGAGGCAGAAAGCTCGAAGCTGGAGATTTCCTCTTCCTCGCTTAGCGAGCTCACGCGAGAGAAAACAAAATGACATTTTCTCAATTTCCACTGACTTGCTTAGCGAGACATCTCCTCGCCTAGCGAGACCTATCCTCGCATAGCGAACTTAGCAAAACAGTTATGTTCTGTGAACTGATACGCTCCCTAGCGAGAATGACATAAACCATATAGTAGGAAAACGGAACATGAAGGAAAGTTTAGCCACATAATCATCACATATCATCAAATTACACCCAAATAACACGAAATATCATGGGTTAGCACAAGCAAGTATGTAAAGCAACAACAACATCATGTATTAACACCAACTTTTATGATCAAAGCAAACCACACAAAACCCTAATCCCATTTCATGATAATCTTCCCCCCAAAATCAAATCTACTTAGAACACACCTCTTGATGATCCAAACCTTGATTTCCACTTCCAAACTTTTTCCTCTTTTCCTTTTTCCTCCTTTCTTTCTTTTTCTTATCTTCTCATCTCTTTTCTTACTAACAAAACATATATATATATATATATATATATATATATATATACTTTAATTAAAATTCCAATTCTAATATTTTCTGTTTTAGGATTTAAACCGTAGACCTCAGAGTTAGTACCCTCTCAACTTGGACTCAGCCAACCAAACTGACTTCCGAATGAGTTTGAAGTTGTGATAATTACATATAGTGAATGAATACAATAGATTCAATGTTCCAAAAACCAATTTGTAGACATCAACCTCAAATTGGAACACTACATTTTTAATTTCTTTAATGCAATCTAAACCCATGCATTATTGATGCTGTCATTTTCTAAAAATCAAAACCAAATAATTCTATAATAAGTTAGGACTAACGTCTGTAACCATTATAAAAACAAATAGTTAATTGTGATCACAAAATTTCACTTGTAAAACTTAAATCACATTTCATGACCAACAAGAAAGAAAGGAAAATAAAAGTTAAAATTTATTATGTGGAAAAACTCCAATTTCCTCTGAGACTTTGGCAGATTCATGTTGGACTTGATCTGGTCGCAGCTGTGCAGAAACAACATCTATGGTGGAATTCAGTTGTGCTATTTTCTCACTTAGCATCTGCCGAGTCTTCTGTTTTATTCATAGCAGAAAAATCAAATGAATTACACTACAGTAGTTTACATGACAAAATAACATGACAGATTTATATAAACTGAAAAACACACTTAAATAAAAATAATGATCAAAACACAAAAATCAAAATATTTATTAGTTCAATTTATATCCTAATATATTAGATAATTAATAAAGATTTTCTTTTTCCCAACTACATGTTAAATATAGTTATCTGCTGTTAAATGCAACTTCAGTTTCAAATTATAAGTCACTTTAGATTCACGATCCTATAAGTGGGAGGACGCATTGATTGTCCCCATAGCCCTAATCTGATTGCGATACCTTGTCATGATTCAGGATCCTACCACAAGTGCTATTGCTAGTGGGGTATGTGGTTTCCTGCTTTGGCCATGTCATTATTTCAGCATGCCATGATTGATCAGATGAGGAACAACTCAGACCCACGTTGGGCACGTAGCTCCTAAAACTATCATGTGGATAGCTAGTTGATAGATGGATCTGCATGTAACAATCAAGTTTTATCTCACTAAATGCAGTTGACTACATGGATCGAATTACACCATAATGTTCTAACAAAGAACATGTTTCTATCCTTTTCGTCAATCTCAAAATCTTTTTTTAACGATTTCTCTTATAAATTTCTAAATTTTTCTTTACTTTTAATTGTTTAACTACTCTCCATCTGATCTACTTTTCTTATCAGGGACAGAGCTAGAACATGGGGCGGCCATGGTTAACCCCAAAACTTTTTACATTATAAGGGGGTAATGTACAAGTTATAATAAACTATGTGTTTAAAGTGCAGCAGTTACAGAGTAATTTTTTCCAGTCAATGGTCTCAAGCTTGATCCTTACCACTAAAAGATTAGTAATTTTATCATTTTATTTCAAAAAATTACACTAAAGGAAATTGAACCTATGTCCATAAACAAATTAACTCCTGCACTCTCTACTATGCTATCAAACAAATTATTATTTTGTTACGAAATTTTCATAATCTAATTCAATTGTACATTATGGCCCCCTCAATAAAAATGTAAAATGTTCTAGCTCTGCCACTACTCCTTACCAACAGAGATCTTCTCTTTAGAAACATAAAGACTTAAATTTATTTTTCGCCATCTTTTCTATTATTAAAGGAAACACATACAAGTTAAAAAACCAAAGGAGGCTGCAAGTTAATAAACCAAAGGAAAAGGCTACAAGATCAAGGTATATTCGGGTTTTCTCATGAGCTTCATTTTAGCAGCAGGGTTTCACTTAGCACCTAGGGGTTGCTATAACACTATTGATTACAGAGGTGGAAGTATTGTCCTCAGTGTTAGGAATCAGGGAAGACAAACCAAAACTTGAAACCTTGAGGGAGAGAAGGTTGCATCAAGAGGTTTCAGGTTGGTATAATATACAAATGAGAGATATAAGTGCAGTTTACATGAAAATACTATAGCGTATAAGCTAAGCTTCCACTGTGACATAGTTTTCTGCTGCGATTTTGCTCAACGCAAAGCTATCCCAAACACATGCTATAACTATGTGGCGATGAGGTTAAATTGAATTTTCTGTAGTACTAAATATAGACTGAAATTGTTCCTCCATCACACACAATCAGACACACTCAACCAGCATGCATTTATTTAAATAAAAGGTAACGTCGCGCCATGTATAATTTCTGACCTCGAGAGCTTTTTGTTCATCATATATAAACTTTGGAAGTTTCCTCATTAATTTTTTAGTGTCTGCTCCAGCTAGTGTCTCGCTTATCTACAGAGTTCATAACATGAAAGTCAAAGACAATACCTTTTCTAATACTCTATGAACTCGTTAAACATATTATGAAGTTAGAGCAACATATAAAAAAGTGTCTTCAACTACAAAATCTTGTGGTTCCTTAACTAGAAAAAAAGGAAAAGGGTTAAAAATGCATAATTTTGGTTGTGCAAACATGCCTTAGGTGCATAAACACAACCCAATGCTCCAACAATTAGGCTCCCTAATACAAATCCACCAACAAAAATACTTCCACTACTCGGTCTTCCATCATCGCCACTATACTAGCCATAGAGATTCAAAAAACACTACAAAGTTAACATGATATTATGCTTCTTTGCACCAAGATTTTAATCAAGCAAATGACACAGACATAAGATATAACTGAACAAGAAAATAATGGAACTAAAAATAAAAAGAACATTTGTGGATTATTCTGTTATTACCTCACCATTTTTATGCTTTCTAATGTAAATACATCAGAAAGATATGTGTTATTTTCTACCTTGCTCGAGCTATTAGCGACGACCTACGTGACGCTTTAGCTCTTATGGAGAAACCTGGAAAAGGTTTAGTGGAGGTCATTTTCAAGAAGCATGTATCACCTGGCTTCTACATGGAACCTGACATTAAATAACTTGAATATCAGATTTCCTGGAAAATCAACAGAAACCGGGGCAATGAATATGTTAAACTCCAATAAACTAACATTCACCATTGCAGTTAGAGCCGTCAATTTAGGAGGCCGGGGCCTAACTTTTAAGGCCCCAAAATATAGGGGACCCAAAATTCTAAAAATAAATGAGCCCCAAAATATATAGGGCCCCCTAAACTAAATGCCATAAAATTTAAGTAAAGTCTTAAAGCCCCATCATTTTTTAAAGTTGCATTTTTTTTGAAGAAAAAATTATTTTATTATTTTATTTTCATAAAAATCATTTTTTTCAAAAAATATCAACTTTTTTATTTAATTTTTTGGAAAAAATCGGCTTTTTTTTATTTTAGAAAAAACTTTGACTTTTTTTTCTATTTCCGAAAAAAGTCAGTTTTTTTTTATTTTCGAAAAAATTCGGGTTTTTTTTGAAAAACAAATCAGCTTTTTTTTTTCAAAAAAAATCGACTTCTTTTATATATTAAAAAAATTAAATTTTTTTTTCAAAAAAAATTGAAATTTTTTTTCAAAAAAAATCAAAATTTTTATTTTCAAGAAAAATCGACTTTTTTCTCGAAAAAATCGATTGTTTATTTTCAAAATAAAATTGATATTCTTTTTCGAAAAAAATAATTTTTCTTTTAAAAAAGAATTGACTTTTTTTCGAAAAAAATTGATTTTTTATTTTTAAAGAAAAACCGCCTTTCTCATTTTAAAAAATTAATCAGTTTTTTTACGAAAAAAATCTATTTATTTTTTTTTCAAAAATATCATTTTTTTAAAAAAAAACTAAAAAATTTAATACTTTAAAAAAAATCGATTATGTTTATTTTTAAAAAAAAATGATTTTTTTTTATTTAAAAAAATGATTTTTTTTTTTAAAATAAGGTTTTTTTCGGAAAAAAAATAGTTTTCCAAAATATTTATTTAAAAAAATAAAATATGTTGTTTCAAATAAATTATATTTTGAGCCCCTCAGCCCTTTAAAAAACAAAAATATGAGGGGCTTAAAAATAAGGGGCCAAAGAGTTATTGATTTAGTAGGGGGCCTACAAAAATGAGACCAAATAGGGGCCTAATTGTTAGGACTTTATCATTTAGGGCTTTTTTGACCCCTCTAATTGCAGTAACAAAAATCAATCTAAATGTATCATTTCCATTAAACTACCCAAATTTTTTAAAACAATCATTGTTTCTAAAAGTGAATTATTCCTAAGTTGTTTTTCACCTTCTCTATATCACAATTGTTCACCACACAAATGTCACTCACACTATAATATAGATCCACGTACACACAGACACACAAAGAAATAGAGGGCATCACATGTAAATCAACACAAGAATTCTTACATACATAAGCACAGTTTCTAACAAATACAACTAATCAAATCACAATTTGATGATAAAAAATGAAGTCAAAGTAAAATAAACAACAAAACGGAGTACCAATGAGAGAAGAAATAACAGAAAGGAAGAGGTTTTCAACACCTGACATAAAATGGGTCTGTTGATTCATCGGCATGGCAATGGAACTTGATAAAGCTGCCATTTTTTCAGACCAAAACTGCGTAGATTTTGGTTACATCGGAGAAAACAAGGAAGAAGAACAAGACCAAAAAACGGGTGTTTTCTGTTTTAAATTCACCATTGATTCATTATTAACGATAACGACCGTTAACGTGAATCTAGTTTAACTTGGGCTCATTACTTGGGCCTAGTATATTTCTTTTCGGCTTTAGATTACATCACCTATTTTTAAAACCTACCACCCCAGTAATACTTGGAACCCTTCATTAAATATCCATATTTTTAAAATATGTATGCTTATATCAGAAATTTGGAGGACACGGGTTGAGTCAACCCACAAAAACAAAGGTTAAACTATCTAGGGGTGTACATGGGTTGGGTCAACCCACAAAATCCGATCAAACTCATTCAAACAAATCCAAAAAAAGTCGGTTGGATCGATTAATTGGGTGAATATGAGTTTAAAAACTAAAAAACTCATTGAAAAAATCGGATTTCGAGTAAAACCTGATCCAATCTAAAAAAACCCACAGACCCACTAATCAAACTCTTTTTTAGTTTTTAAAAATTTAAAACTTAAAAACTTGTTTGAATATAATATTTTGTAAAAGTGTTTTTAAAAACTCTTTTCTATTTTTTAGTTTTTAAAAGCAAAAAAGTAAAACACCTTAGTTGTATTTTGCTTTTTACTTCTCAGTTTTTAGTATTTTAAAAATAAGATAGAAAAACATATTTGAAAGAATATGATATTTTTTTTATTTAAGTATGTTTTTTTTATGCATAAGTAATATTTTCAAATATATTTATTTATTTTAGTTAATTTTCTTTTGTGTTTCTTAATTATTTTCACTATATAACATTTTTTTCTATTAAACGTGCAACCCCATTTTTTACTTTATTATTATTATTATTATTATTATTATTATTATTATTATTATTATTATTATTATTATTATTATATTTCTTAATTTTATTTTAAAATTTTAAAATAATAAAAATTCACTTTTAAATAAATTTATTCACTATTTTGAAAATTAGATTGGTCATCAAATCAATAAGAGTACCGAATTAGTGATTTATTGGTCGAACCACTATGTCATTGGTCGAACCGAATTATTAAACCAGATTAATCTAGGTTTATTCGTAAACTAGTCTCCATGAAGAAAATGTATAATTATTAAATTGGTCGAACCAAATGATCCAGTCTCTAAAAAAATCATGACACCTATAAATTTTCAAGATTTTAAAATATCATAATTTAACAAATTCATTCTTTAAACTCAAATTCTAAACATAATCATCACACACAACAAAATAGTACATAATACAAATATAAATAAAATAAACTCGAATAACAATATAATGCATTGTCTAGACAAATTAGATTTAAGGGGTGAAAGATATTCCAATTAAGTTTTAAGCAAAATCTTTTTATATTTTAATTTTTTTTTTATCAAAACGGCGTCGTGTTTTGTGAAAAAAGAGCAAGTAGTTAATCCATCGATTTATAAAAATCGTTGGTTCTTCAACTTTTACCGATTTGATTGGTTTGGCCAATTCTCATTGATTAATAGGTTATCTGATCCACCAATCGAACCATACCAATGACCCCTTTGATTTTTTATTCGACCGGTTTAATCGACAGGTCCAATGCGATTTCTTATTAATACTATTTTTTTTCTTTTTTTAATGTTCTTCTAATTTTATTTTATTTTGGTTTTATTATTTTTTTAACACAATGGTTTCTCCTTCATACTTTATATCACATTCTTCATAGTCATTACAACTTTATATATTTTTAAAAATTTTAAACTA
Organism: Lathyrus oleraceus; assembly: GCF_024323335.1. NCBI lineage: Eukaryota > Viridiplantae > Streptophyta > Magnoliopsida > Fabales > Fabaceae > Lathyrus > Lathyrus oleraceus. The sequence continues at coordinate 431,570,027 of NC_066580.1, read as the reverse complement.
TTAAAAATTATCAAAGTTATTGGAAATAATTAATTCCTATTTTGTTTAAGAGAAACGTTGTTAAAAATAGTAATAAAAAATAAAGAAAAATATTCATCAAATGTTTATGTGATTTGTAAAATTAAAAAATTGCTTTTACCCAATTATTTGTATTCGAATAAATATCAACTAATTTTCTTAAGTTTGTAATATTTTATTAAAAAAATAGATTTTAAAAGTAGATGATAAAATATATATTTTTATTCTCTTCTTAAAATACTATTAAAAAACTAGACTATCAAACAAGTTTTTTTATTTTCATTTTTTAAAAATAGTTTCTAAAAACTAGTTTATCAAACAATTTTTTAATTAATTTTCTTTTTAAAACTAGTTTTTTAAAATAGATTTGAAAAACAGATTTTAAGAACTAAAATTGAAAAGTGTTTCAAAGAGACCCTTATTATTACAATTTTAATGAATTTGATGAATATTAATTTAGTTGTTGCAATTTTAATAAACATTTACTATTTTAGTGAAGTATGACTTCAACTAATTTTTGATACATTTCTCATTGGTTATCTTGATACTAACACAAATTCTATGTCATGTAATTTTAGTTTGTTATTACTATTTTATGATAAATTTTATTAGTTGATTTTATCATTTATTATTTTATGATTCAAAAAAATAGTAAAAATATGTTATCTAATTTTTTTAAGATAAAAAATGTTGAATAATTTTTATAAAAAAATATGATGATTCATCATTTAGTCATTTAATATTAATAAAATAAAAAAATTGTTTGGACAATCAACCGCCCAACCTAACCTAACTCGAAAATTAATGGGTTTTTCCAAACCGACTCATTGGTATTTCGGGTGGTTATTTTACTTCACCAGAATCGGAGTGTCCTATATGGATTGAATATTGGATTTGGTCAAACCCAATCCAAATCGGCCCATGTACACCCCTAAAAGTATCGGCAATTTGGAATTTCCAATATATACATATTGAAACTTTTGAAATTTTCGATAAAGACATGTGCTCTCTTACCGAAAAATTGTGAAACTTCCGGTATTTACCACAAAATTTCGAAAATATAAAATTTTCGGTATACAGTGAGGTAAATTTTTCATTTTTTCCTATATTAAATATTCTCGAATAACTAACTCGATAAAAAACTACCCACATACATATAATAAAAAATGTGTTACATATAAGAATACAAAAAAAAAACTATGATGACTTCCTAACTTCGTCTTCCCAGTACCGACATACTTGATGGTTGACTTCTAGTTGGTTTTGTGCACGATCTCTTTGTAATTTGATTCCCTTGCGAGCTCTCAACACACTCTCTTGACACTTTCTACTCTTCTTAACTGTCCTCTTTCGCTTGTACTTCACCGATGATAGACACATAGAAGTTGTTGATAAATGTGTTAATTCCTGAACCTTTTTCTTCAACACCCTTTGACTTACAATATCTAAAATAATGAAATATGTATTCAACTCTTCACATTCTGCTTCTAAATCCAACTGTGTACCAGTTTCTTCATGACTGACCATATGCTCCTTAATATGTAATTTCTGTAAAATACATGAATTGATTCTAAGGAAACATGATTACCTTGTATTTGGAAACCGACAAGTTGACACACATACGGTAATCATTGTCTTGTTCTAATGAAGCAACCACGTGCATCTTGACTTGCACCAATTTTTTTTACCCTTTCTAGTTCCTTTCTAATATGATGCATACACTATCTTGAAACAAAATCGTGCAAGTTTGCATAAAATGAAGTGTTATACCGATGCTCAATATTGACAATATTTTTTTGAAACGAGACTCTGATTGAACCTAGCTGTAACTTCAACATGGTGTTCACAACATCCCAACTTCGACGTAAATCTGCTCGACTTGTAGGCAACATGTTTTTTCGTCTTCAATGAGCAGACTCCATCCTGTAAACCATAAATAGACATATATGTTAAATTATATTTAGTAATGTAATAACTTCAAAATGACATATGTGTACCTGTTCATTGTTGTGTTCCATAAATGACTGGATATGTTAGTCCAATCAGCAAGAAACCTTTCTTTATAAGGTGTCAACCATGTTTCACTCGCATACTTAACAAATAAAGGAATATCAACACAAACAGTCTAAAAGTGCTTCAAGTATTCTACAAACTAAATTTTTCTATTTGAATACATGATATTGTTCCAAAGATCATTGGCATGTTCTTGTCTTTCTAATTTAACATACTCTTTACATTTCATACTAACGCTTTTTTGAAATATGGAACGAACAAAACAAATGAGTTGAATTTGGGAACACAACTTCCATGGCATTTATTAACGCAAGGTCCTGGTCCGTCACCACAACCTTCAGTAGCAAATTCTCAGAAGAGAACAACTCTTTGAGCTTCTCCAATTCCCATTTAAATTTCTTCTCCCTTTCATGTTTCAAATAGGCAAATTCAACCAAAAACGTCAGTTTTGTTAACATAACACCAACAATCTCAAACAATGGTAGTTGGTACCTGTATGATCACGATGCACATAGTCAAAAATTTGCTAAATCAAAATCTGCATTTTTTAATGAGTGGAGGCCAGTAGCTATTTGTCTTGTATTTAAAAGATATCAACAACAACATTTGAGTCGTCCTTATTTGTAGTTCATCGCATGTATTTCTTGATATGAATAAGACTCAACAATATTTGCATTTCTACCTATGGACCTCTCTTACTCGTATTATACGTAGCTCTAGCTTTATACACTTACGTAACACTTGTGAGGTTTTCTGGATCTTTGTCTTTCAAAGCAACAACTATGTACCTTGGAGCCATATTGTATTTTGTCATGTCATTCACAAATTGTCTTTCATGATCTTTTAGACGATCCAATATATCATGGTCATCTAAATCCTTAGATATTTTATGATTGTGCAACCTGTACCTAACCATCACCTTCCAACCGCTACCACTTGGCACAAATCTCAGTCTAAAAAGAAATTTAACTTTCATACTATAAATGCCTTATGAGGAATTATTGCTTTCAGATGCATTCTTCCTTTTATAGTTTCTTCCTATCTCACAATCCATAATCAATTTATCTTTCCTCCATCGCTTCCCATTTGCAGTATCAGAATGAACAGTGACACAACAATAATACCATGTTATTTACCAATAGTCTATTTTCATGCTAATACTTCAGATCGAGACTGGAACATATGTCACTACGCCAAATAAGGGAAAAGAGGGCGCTTATTTTGGCCTATAACAGCGCTTTTAAGCGCCCTCTAAAGTGGCGCTGGCATAGGTAAAGACAGCGCTTTGTTTTCCTGGAGAAAGCGTTGTCTAAAGTGGCCCTTTAAGGGCCACATTATAGTGCGCTTTCAGAAAAAAGCGCCCTCTGGAGTGGTCCATAAAGGGACACCTTAGAGGGCGCTTTCTGGAAAAAGCGCCCTCTAAAGTTGTCAATGTAAAGTGTTTAGAGGGCGCTTTCTGGAAAAAGCGCCCTCTAAAGTTGTCAATGTAAAGTGTTTAGAGGGCGCTTTCTGGACAAAGCGCCCTCTAAAGTTGTCAATGTAAAATGTTTAGAGGGCGCTTCCTACAGAAAGCGCCCTCTAAAGTGTTAAGCGCCCTCTAAAGTTGTCAATGTAAAGTGTTTAGAGGGCGCTTTCTGGACAAAGCGCCCTCTAAAGTTGTCAATGTAAAATGTTTAGAGGGCGCTTCCTACAGAAAGCGCCCTCTAAAGTGTTAGTTATTTTAAAAAAATTGTTTGAAAAACAGTGGATATTTAATTGGTAACCTGTTCGCATGCTGCAAAAGTGTAAAATTCATATTGATTTCATCCTTTAATCCAATGTTATACACCATTAATCCATTGATATATACAACATGAATCCATTTATATACAACATTAATCCTCCATATATACAACATAATATATGATTCTTTGATCAACAATATACAACAACATATTCATGATTTAGTAAAAGTACAACAACAATATACAACATATATACAACAACAACATACAACAACAACATTCCATACATATATGTACAACAATATACAACCTAGCTATATGATTCTTTGATCAACAATGAATTGACACAATTCATCCTTCATTTCATCCAAATGAGCTCTTGAGTAAGATTTGTATTCCTCAAAGTACTACAATTAAGAGAATAAAACATATTCATGATTTAGTAACAAATTGGATGAAATATCCGATAATATTAAAATAAATCCTAAGTTATTATTCCATACCATTTTTGGGATGTCTATACGATTCAACGCAATGATATCTCTCATAAATTTCAATACAAAAAATCCGCAATCGACCGAATTATTTTGCTGAGGACACTACACAGAAAAACAAACAATATATATATAGTTAATTTCTTACAAACACTATTATAAGCAAAAAAACAAACACTATTATAAGCAAAAATAAGATACTTAATATATACCTGAACTCTGATCTAGGTAATGTCCTTCCTATTGCGATAATTCTTTTTCGATCTAAATTTTATTATTGCCCTAACAAAATAAAAACGTATATTGAGATCAATCTGACAGACATAATTAAATATACAAATACACACGAATATTTAGGGGAATTTCACTTACGCGTCAACCGTCTTCTTCATACTCGGATATTTACTCCAATCACCCGATAACGAATCGAGATAATACACTATTAGTCTCGAAAGATCCATAGCAACCAACACCCAGTGACCACTGTAAAATAAAACAAAATTTAGATGAATGAAAATTTTCTACGTAAAAGATATACATAGATTAGAATGAAATTATTAGAAAGAAAATCTAACCCGTTGCCAGAATTAAACGGTAAAAAATACAAACTGGGTGTAGTATTATCGCCGACCGCCATGAATCTATCGACTAGATCATTCTTTACGGATGTTGGATTTTTCGTTATTAACGTTGCGTTGATACGGGAAGCAGCAATAAAATTGAAACGGTTACACAATTCAGTTCCCCGCAGCAATGTTACATACATATACCTTAAATAGAAACATAATAAACATTAGACTACTCATTGAAATGTGTAAATAAATTGTTCAACTAAGTAAATTATAGATTGATCGGAGTACCATATGTATGTATGAATGACAGCGATGCCCAATTCGTCGTGTTCAAAAAGTTGTTGCATGTCCTCTTTTGCAATTATTTCGAAATGAGCAGCTCCGAAAACACCTTCATCAAAATCTATACTACGAATGGCCCCGTGCATAATATCGGACTCATTCACCATTTTCTCAAGACGCATCATAATTTGAGATTTTGTCCCGGACGTCGTTGGAGGAATATCGTTACCAGCTTTTTTCAACTTTCGACCGGGAACCTAAAAATTCATATAAATTAAATCATGACTTTTTGTGATGAAACAGAATCGTTGCGTATATAATTCAATAGGTATATATATTTGTACCTCTTTTAGAGATGCAACCGACTCGATGCGTCTTGAAATCCCTTTACCAGCTTTATGCGTGGGTCTTGTACGAGTCTAACATTACCATGTAATAAGGATTGATTAAATATCATAATTGTAGCTGAATTGAAATGTGAATACTAAAGATTCATAATCATTTAGAACATATATACCTCGGCATCTGGGAAAATTAGATCTGACGGCCATCCAACAAAGGATCCGACTGCTTCTCGCATCAACGTTGTCTCTGAAACAACGTCAGGTAATGGTAGAAGCGCGTCGGTATCTAATACAAGGTCAACCGAAACTTTCATATATCCCAGGAGGGGATTATGGTGAAGTAATTCACCCGAAGTGTTGTGCACTTTTCCCTTGCCAACCATGCGATAAGTTGGTGACGATAGATACAGCTGACAAGGTGAAATGCCCTAAACCAATAATAAATGTTATTGTTAACGTGTATATGTGTCAAGTAAAAAAGTGCTATTTTAATTTCATAATAACATATATAATTACCTCGGGAAATTTCGGTTGACAATTGATACTAGCTCGGTCACTAGTATCTTTTGCCTCGGAGGCGCACCTTTCCTCTCTATACCTTGCATTCTCGTTTTGCAGTTGGAGTACTTGTGCCCTTAACTCCGCCAAGGTCTCCATCACCTCTTTGTTGGTAGGATTTTTTGTTTTTGGTTTTTTATAAAATGACGACGGAGTCACACCAAAACCCTTACCCCTCACACGACCGGAATACTCAGGAACATTTAGTACTCGACTAAGTACGCTCCTGCAATCCCGGACCTCGGTTGAAGGTAAGGTTTGGGATAAAGTCTCCTGAAATATTATTAGAGGAGATTAAAAATGAATTATATGTCTAACAAAATTTTCGATATAATTAAAGAAATAATGTTACATATACTTACACATTCGTCATAAACAGTTTGGACCGCTTCAACGACAGCCCCATCCTTCCCAACCCGAGCAGCCTTCCATAATACGTGCTCCGGAAGAGATGTTGCGTCACTTTTCTCCTCGGCTAGCTACACATTGAATTAGATTATAAGATCATCAATTATAACATATTGTGACAATGTATAAGCTCATAGCATTTGAATATACTCACAATTCTTTGTTGTAACCGTGCATATCCCGTACGCCCTTTTTTGTACGGATACGCGGGTTTTGATGCCCTTTTCCGATTTATGTCGCTTACTTCCTGGATAAAAAAGTTTAAGGCATATTAGAACCAAGTAACTTAACAATTGTATAATACCATAATTAATAGACATTACATGGAATTTTTCGTTTCTTCGTTTGGCGACAAAGTTATTCCATTCATCGGCTGAAATAATCTCGGCATACTTCATTGGCCGTTCTGCTTCAACAAATTTTCCTTCCTCATCCTTGAGAAATTTGTTGGACAAAAAGGATCGAAATCCTCGGAGTCTTTTTCCGGCCAATTGAATACAATATTTTTGCCGGCTTTCATCGATGTGAAAGGATCTCTAAAAAACATACACATGGAGTGTGTTATTATAAAGTAATATTATAACAATATATGGTCAACAAATAGTCAACAAAAAAAACATATAACAATATATGGTAAGTACCTGTATCTCCGACCATATTTTTTCTTTGCCAACCTTCAAGTCCGGACTTCTCCAATTATCACATGTAATCGGAATATGTTGTCGAACAAGGAAACCAATGTAACTTGCCAACATTGAACCGTTAGGCTCAATTAGTTGGTCTTCAGCACTCCAATGTACTTCAAATTTTACACCCTTGTCTCTTGCACGAATGATTGACTTCATAACAGTCAATCCTCGTTTGATTTCTTTTTCAACATTGTTACGTGATCCATTCGCGTCATGGGTATCGTCTTGGTTAGCCATTTTATCTGTAATATAGAAATGATTCAATAAGACCCAAGTAAGACAATGATTCAATACGTGAACACATTCATATACCTTCCATTTCTCTCATGTTACAACAATCTAAACTCTTTTTTTTTATCATTATTGAATACAAACTCACACACACCTACTGCATGCAAAAGACCAATGCAAACTTATGGTGTTTGGAACATGAACAAACTTGCATCCATAATCATCAAACTTCCAAGCACAAGCTCAAACACACTTCAAATGATATCAGTTTTCAATCAGAAATAAAAAACTCAGTTTGCCCTAAACAACATTAATCAACATAATGCACAAAATGTAAAATTAAGTTTAGAAAATGCCCTAATCAAACACATGAAGAAAGTGAACGGTAACGATGGAGAAGAGAAATACCTTCAAGGTGACGGTAACGATGGAGAAGAAAGTGAACAGTGACGGTGGACGTGAACGTGAACGCAGCAGCAGAAAAAGGCGACGACGACGATGACGGTGAGGGAGGGAGAACGAACGGAGGACGAGAGTAATCGCAGTAGAGAGTAATCGCATTAGAGAGAAAACCCAGTTATGTAAACGAAATAGCTTATAGAGAGGGAAAATAAAGAGACATGCAGTATATGTTATAATTTTAATGTTTACTAAAGGGGACCTTAGAGGGCGCTTTTGTAAAAAAAGCGCCCTCTAAAGGGGGCCTAAGAGGGCGCTTCTGAAAGCGCTCTCTAAGGCTTTCCAAAAGCGCCTTCTAAACTGGAAATGTACATGGACTTAGAGAGCGCTTTTTTAAAAGCGCCCTCTAAGGGTAACCTTAGAGGGCGCTTTCACTAAAGCGCCCTCTATTGTTGTCCCTCCATTTCCTCATTATTTTTTTTTGGCTTCACTTTAGAGGGCGCTTTGTTACAAAAGCGCCCTCTAAAGGGGGCCTAAGAGGGCGCTTCTAAAAGCGCTCTCTAAGGCTTTCCAAAAGCGCCTTATAAACTGGAAATGTACATGGACATAGAGAGCGCTTTTTTAAAAGCGCCCTCTAAGGTTACCCTTAGAGGGCGCTTTCAATAAAGTGTCCTCTATTGGTGTCCCTCCATTTCCTCATTATTTTTTCGCTTCACTTTAGAGTGCGCTTTGTTACAAAAGCGCCCTCTAAAGTGCGCTGTCTATTCCAATAGTATGCTCCTTATTTTTTCTCTTCACTTTAGAGTGCGCTTTTGTAATAAAGCGCCCTCTAAGGGGCGCTGTCTATTCCAGTTTTTGGCGTAGTGTGTTATTTACAATATATAAAGAGTAAACTATCAATATCATATAGAAGGAAAACCTTTAAATTAAACTTGTTACATAGAAAACGTATAATGTCAGTGGTGAAGAACTGTGTAAAATATGCACAAGAATCTGTAGAAGACCTTGTCGGTTTTGGACCCTCAAGTAAAATATTATTTTGCACTACCAAAAATTATGAATAGAGGTAAAAAAATTGATATACCTGAAAAAAAAAATTTTTTTGGAAGTTTAGTTGCTAACCGGAAATTTTGAAAATTGCTGGTATGTTTTTTAGTTTTTTCATATAAATACCAAAAATTTAAAAATTGTCAGTATTTCTTCATTGGAAATTTTCAAAAAAAACCCGATAAAAATGTTTGTTTTTCATAAAATGCGAAAATAGTCGTAATGGAAATTTAGCTTTTTACATATTAGTAAAAGTTAAAATTCTTAAAAATATATAAATTTTGATTGATAAATAATAGCATAGACACTTTCATCGATATAAAATATAGGAGATGTTAAATAGAAAAGAGGGTAGCATACATCCCTTTAATTGAATTATTTGGTACCAATTAGTTTGTAACCTATATCATTTTTTTCTCTTGTTTATATTTTAATTAAATAAATTTAAATATTAATTAAAAATATTGTTTAAATTCAATTTGATAGTTTATTTGTTATCAATTATAGTTTACTTTTTCTTTTCTTGTATAAGTTCAACTGATAGCTTCAAGCAAAAATTGGTGACAGTTACTATTCTATAATGAAATGAAGTTTTGTTAACAAAATTAATTATTTTAACGATTCCTATTTAAATCTCATCTTTTATTTTTCCATGACAATGACCACAAACAAAGTTAGAGGTTCAATTTTTCCATTAATGAAAACAGTAATATTTTCTTTCATTCCATGTAGGGTGTTTCCTTGTATGTGGCTGTTCTACGGAGGTTTTTCTATGGCTGCAAGTGGAAGTGATAGTAACAACGATTCAAGAACACTTGATGAGACACCAACATGGGTTGTTGCTGCTGTTTGCACTGTTTTCATCTTGATATCCATTGCTCTTGAGAAGAGTCTTCATAAATTTGGAACGGTATGCAATTAATTTTCAATTTTCAAAACATTAAACTTTGTTTTATTACTAGTAATTCAATGTTTATGAGTTTCTTAATGAAGTTAAAGGTAACTTCCATGTTAGTTTTAACTTCATAGCATTTAATTTCAATTTGTAATTTACAATGTCAATCACAATCAGGTATATATTAATTCAAAGTCGGTCTATAAATTTTAAATTATTTATATAATTTAATATTTTAAAGTATTTTAATTGAAGGTATATATAATAATTTTTTACATTGCACTAGCATCAAATTCTATAAACTATAATATCTTTTACAAATCCAAAATTAACATTTTTTTTCAAGTGTTGCTTTTAATATTTTAGTTTTGATTCAAAACTATAGATGCTTTAAAATTAATATAAAATAGTTTTACATTATAAAGTTTATACTATGTTGGATGTCTTTTAAACTCAAAATTCAATGCATATTTATGAGATTAAGTTTAAAAAAACTATTTATGAGCATAAATTGTGACTAATCTATCTGGAACTTTCAAAATTGAGACCACTCTATTTTATGAGTTATGTTAAGTATTATTTTTTATAAGCATATTTAAGTATTTCTAAAGCGTCAACCGCTTAAAATAGTGATATTCAATAAAGATATTTTAGTCTTTCAAAATTGAGTATATAAATTTTGTGTATTTAATAAAGAAATTATAATTTTTAAAAGAAAAAGTTTAATGATATTTAAATTTTTTAATTTTTGTGAATTATTTAAAAATAGAGTTTAACGAACATGCACCATCATTGATACATTTCTCACTTATTATCTTGATGCTAATATAACTTTATGTCATGCAATTTTAATTTCTTACTAGTATTTTATGATAATTTTTATTAGTTGATTTTATCATTATTACTTTATGATACTAAAAAATAGGAAGATAAAAAATATTGAATAATTTTTATGAAAAAATATAATGATTCATCATTTAGTTATTTAATATTAATAAAATAAAAAAATTATTTGGGGAACCCACCGCCCAACCCAACCTAACCCGAAAATTAATAAGTTTGCCCAAACCGATCCATTGGTATTTTGGGTGGTTATTTTACCTCATCCAAACCGGAGTGTCCTATATGGATTGGATATTGGATTTGGCCAAACTCAACCCAAACCATCTCATGTACACCCCTAAAAGTATTGACAATTTGAAATTTCCAATATGTATATATTGGAACTTCTGAAATTTCAGATACAGACATGTGCTCTCTTACCGGAAATTGTGAAAATTCTGGTATTTACCACAAAATTCCGGAAATATGAAGTTTCAATATATAGTGAGGTAAATTTTTTATTTTTTTCCTACATTAACTTTTCTCGAATAACTAACTCGATAAAAAAAACTATCAGATAAAATATATACATATAATAAAAACTATGTTACATATAAGAATACAAAACAAATTAGGATGACTTTCTAACTTCGTCTTTCTAGTGCCTAATGCGTCCAACATATGTTGATTCTCATACTTTTGCATCTTCGGTATAGTTCTGTCTCCAAAAGTCAGTGACGGGAGGCAATGGACAATCAGGTTTCAACTTTACCTGAACTCAATGATTGTTGTTGACAAAACCAACAACAATAATTTTATGTCTGCTCGTATACATAGGTGGACCTAAAGCAAGAAGGAAAATGTGTTGTTAAGTCTCTTGGATAGGGAGACAAATAAGACATTGTATCTACAAGCAATGGGGTAACTCATATTAAGAATCGTCATCTATTTATCAATATCCTACACACCTAAGTATTATACTCGTAACACATTTCTAACTGTAGAGATTGTGTCATAGAATAAATTGGAAAATAATTAAGGGTGTTGATGAACTTGAGTATCTAATTGCGTCTGAATCAAACACCATGATTTTTTGCCTCATCCAAGTAAAATTGCAATAGTCTGAAAACTAAAATTGCACCATCACACACATCAACAATGTCATCAATGTATGAATGTAAGAAATCAAGAAACTGAGACAAGTAAACATCTCCCGAAGATGCGGTGGACGGTTGACTTCTACACGACATACTTGACGGTTGACTTCCAGTTGCTTTTGTGCATGATCTCTTTGTAGTTTGACTCCCTTGTGAGCCCTTAACACACTCTCTTGACACTTTATTCTCTTTTTAACTCTCCTATTTCGCTTTTACTTCACCGATGATAGACACATAGAAGTTGTGGACGAATGTGTTAATTTCCTAACCTTTTTCTTCAACACCCTCTAGCCTACAATATCCAAAGTACTGAAATATGTACTCAACTTTTTACACTTTGCTTCTAAATCCAATTTTGTATCAGTTTCTTCATGACTGACCTCATGCTCTTCAATATGTAATTTCCGCCAAAATACATGAATTGATTCTAAGGGAACAAGATAGCCATGTACTTGGAAACCAGCAAGTTAACACGCACATGATAACCATTGTCTTGTTCTAATGAAACAACCACATGCATCTTGGCTTGCACCAATTTTTTTTACCCTTTCTAGTTCCTTTCTAATATGTTGTATACACTGTCTTGAAATAAAACTCTGTAAGTTGGCATAAAATGAAATGCTATACCGATGCTCAATGTTGACAATATTTTTTTGGAACGAGACTCTGATTGAACCTAGCTGCAACTTCAATATGGTGTTCACAGTATCCCAACTTCAGCATAAATCTCCCCGACTTGTAGTTAACATGTTTTTTAGTCTTCAATGAGTAGACTCCACCCTAAAAACCATAAATAGAAATATGTGTTAAATTATATTTAGTAATGTAATAACTTTAAAATGACGTCTATGTACCTGTTCGTTATTGTGTTCCATAAATGAGTGACTATGTTAGTCCAATCAACAACAAACCTTTCTTTTATATGGTGTCAATCATGTTTCACTCACATACTTAACAAATAAAGAAATATCAGCACAAACAGTCTCAAAGTGCTTCAAGTGTTCGGCAAGCTCAAATTCTCTATTTGAATAAATGATGTTGTTTCAAAGATCCATGACATGTTCTTGGCTTTCTGATTTAACATATTCTTTACATTTCATACTAACGCTTTTTTGAAATATGGAATGAACACAACAAATGAGTTGAATTTAGGAACACAACTTCCATGACATTCATCAACGCAAGTTCCTGGTTCGTCACCACAATCTTCGGTAGCAAATTCTTAGAAGAGAACAACTATTTGAGTTTCTCCAATTCCCATTTGAAGTTCTCCTCCCTTTCATGTTCCGAATAGGTAGATTCAACCAAAAACGTCAATTTTGTTAATGTAATACCAACAATCTTAAGCAGTGGTAGTCGATACATGTATGATCACGATGCACATAATCAAAAATATGTTAAATCAAAATCTGGATTTTTTAATGAGTAGACGCCATTAGCTATTTGTCTTGTATGTAAAATAAAAAATCAACACTAAATGAAACATATTCAACAACTTCACTGAATCAACATGTGCCTAAAAGATATCAACTATAATAACATTTGAGTCGTCCTTATTTGTAGTCCATCACATGTATTTCTCTCTATGAATAAGACTCAATAATTTTGTCATTTTCGTCAGCGGACCTCTCTTGCTCGTATTGTATGTAACTCTAGCTTTATACACCTGGGAAACACTGGTGAGGTTTTCTAGATCTTTGTCTTTTAAAGCAGCAACTACGTACCTTGAAGTCATATTGTACTTTGTCATGTCATTCATAAAATGGCTTTCATGATCTTTTAGACTACCCAATATGTCATGGTCATCTAAATCCTTAGATAGTTTATGATTATGTAACCCACACCTAACCATCACCTTCCAACCGCTACCACTTGACACAGATCTCAGCCTAAAAGGAAATTTAACTTTCATACTATAAATGTATTATGATGAATTATTGCTTTCAGATGCATTCTTCCTTTTGTAGTTTCCTCTGATCTCACAATCCACAATCAATTTATCTTTCCTCCCTCGCTTCCCATTTGCAGTATCAGAACGAACAATTACAACAATAATATCATGTTATTTATCAATACTATTTCCACGATAATACTTCAAATTGGGACTGAAATATCCGTCATTTACAACATATAAAGAGTAAACTATCAATATCATATAGACGAAAAACCTTTAAATTAAACTTGTTACATAAAAAATGTATAATATCAGTGGTGAAGAACTGCGTAAAATATGTATAAGAATATGTAGAAAACTCTACCGGTTATGGACCTCAAGTAAAATATTATTTTGCATTATCAAAAATAATGAATAAAGGCAAAATTTTCGATATACCTGGAAATTTGAAAATTTTGGAAGTTTAGTTGCTAATCAAATTTTTTGAAAATGACCGGTATGTTTTTTGTTTTTTTTCATATAAATACCAGAATTTTAAAAATTGCCGACATTTCTTCATTGAAAATTTCCAAAAAACCGATAATAAAATACTTATTTTTCATAAAATATGAAAATAGTCGTACCGGAAATTTAGTTTTTTACATATTAGTAAAATATAAATTTTCATAAATTTCTCTTGTTTATATTGTAATTAAATAAATTTAAATATTAACTAAATTGTTTAAATTTAATTTGATAGTTTATTTGTTATCAATTATAGTTTACTTTTTTTTTTTTTTTTGTTGTTGTAGATTTTCAACTGATAGCTTCAAGCAAAAATTGGTGACAGTTACTATTATATAGTGAAATGAAGTTTCGTTAACAAAATTAATTAGTTTAATGATTCCTATTTAAACCTCATCTTTTATTTTTCCATGACAATGACCACAAACAAAGTTAGAGGTTCAATTTTTCCATTAATGAAAACAGAAATATTTTCTTTCATTCCATGTAGGGTGTTTCCGTGTATGTGGATGTTCTACGGAGGTTTTTCTATGGCTGCAAGTGGAAGTGATAGTAACAACGATTCAAGAACACTTGATGAGACACCAACATGGGTTGTTGCTGCTGTTTGCACTGTTTTCATCTTGATATCCATTGCTCTTGAGAAGAGTCTTCATAAATTTGGAACGGTATGCAATTAATTTTCAATTTTCAAAACATTAAATTTTGTTTTATTACTAGTAATTCAATGTTTATGAGTTTCTTAATGAACTTAAAGGTAACTTCCATGTTAGTTTTAACTTCATAGCATTTAATTTCAATTTGTAATTTTTTTTTACATATGGTTGATTATGAAAAAATAAACTGATCGGCTCTTTATTATAAATTAGAGAAAAGGGACTGGGAAAAATGATGGTGTATTGATTTACGATGTAAATCACAATCACGTAATATATTAATTTAATTCAAAGTCAGTCTATAAATTTTAAATTATTTATATAATTTAATATTTTAAAGTATTTTAATTGAAAGTATATGTAATAATTTTTTACATTGCACTACCATCAAATTCTATAAACTATAATATTTTTTACAAATCCAAAATTAACATTTTTAATTTTTTTCTCAAGTGTTGCTTTTAATATTTTAGTTTTGATTCAAAACTATAGATGCTTTAAAATTAATATAAAATAGTTTTACACTAATAAAATAAAAGAAGTGTATTAAAATTGAAAAGATATTTTTAAATAATTTGATTGATTGACGACCAATTATCTTTATTTTATTGGAGAACAATATAAAGTTTATATATGTTGGATGTCTTTGAAACTCAAAATTCAATGCATATTTATGATATTAAGTTAAAAAAAAACTATTTGTGAGCATAAATTGTGACTACAAAATTGAGATCGCTCTGTTTTATGAGTTAGGTTAAGTATTATTTTTTATAAGCATATTTAAATATTTCTAAAGCGTCAACAGATTAAAATAGTGATATTCAATAAAGATATTTTAGTCTTTCAAAATAGAGTATATAAAATTTGTGTATTTAATAAAGAAATTATAATTTTTAAAAGAAAAAGTTTAATAATATTTAAATTTTTAATTTTTGTGAATTGTTTAAAAATAGAGTTTAACGAACATGCACCATCATTGTAAAGAAATTTTACATATAATATGAAATCACCAATATCCTAAATCATTCAAATTATTTTAAGTCATCAGTATCATGCGGTGCGGTGGAATGCACGTCGTTCATTAGATGAAAGTGTAAATTTATTTTATTAAATTTTAATATAACTTTTAATTAATTTCTAATTCAAAAAAATCTTCTTAAAAAATACTCTTGACAAGTTGAATTTGCTATTAGTGGTTAGGAAAAAGACAAAAGAAGGCTTTGCTTGAAGCTCTAGAGAAGGTCAAGGCTGGTAAGTATTTTACAAAAATATTATTACTTCTAAATACAAAACAACTTTACTTTTTTTCTCTCTTTTTTATTTATTTTGCAGAGTTAATGATTTTAGGATTCATTTCACTTTTATTGACAATTGGACAAAGTTACATAGTCAGAATATGTATTTCTGAACAAGTTGCAAACAAAATGTTGCCATGTCCACATAAATATATAGGTGATAACAAAGTTTCAAGTATAAAAGAAAAACATATCAGAAAACACAGATATTTATCTGTTGAAACTACCTCCTACAAATGCAGCACCAAGGTATAATTTACAAAATTTCTCATTTTTATCTGACATCAATATACTAGTTGTTGCTCATCAAAATGTTGATGGTTCATTGATTATAGGGACATGAACCACTTTTATCTGTGAATGGACTTCACCAGTTACACATTCTCATATTCTTCCTAGCAGTCTTTCATGTGCTTTACAGTGCTGTCACAATGCTTCTTGGAAGACTAAAGGTAGATTTCACAAAAATAAGTTCAAATAAATCAATCTAAACAAAAATTTAGATTACAAGTTTTTGTTTATACAGATACGAGGATGGAAGACATGGGAGGAAGAGATTTCAAGTAATGGATATGAGTTCGCCAATGGTATATATGAGTTCGAATAATTATCATTTTCTATTATAAAAAATTACTATCTCTATTTTTTACTAATAAATTTTATCTTTTAAATTGAAATATTTGCATGAAAACTCATATATTGGTTATTTACTATTTATTCATGTGTGTAGATGCTACAAGATTTAGACTCACTCATGAAACATCATTTGTGAGAGCTCATACAAGCTTTTGGACTAGGGTTTCTATCTCCTTCTATATTGTGGGACTCATCTTATACTAAAATGGCTTTTCTTTCCTTTAATTTTTTTTTACTTATTTAAGGGATGAGATTTGATTTCAGGGATGCTTCTTTAGACAATTTTATAGATCTGTTCGTAAGGTTGATTATCGGACTTTGCGCAACGGATTTATTAACGTAAGTAATTATAATAACGACATCTCAATTAAATATATACAATCGGAGTTCCATTGTGATCCTTAATATTATTATGTATAGGTTCACTTAGCTCCCGGAAGTAAATTTAATTTCCAAAAATATATCAAAAGATCATTAGAAGATGACTTCAAGGTAGTTGTGGGAGTAAGGTAACCAAATTTTGTCATAATGTATTTACAAATAAGCATCATTAATATAATGTATGGTTTTTCCTTTGAAAAAAAGTGCTTATTTTAAACCACCTTTTTCTTGTTAACAGTCCTGTCCTCTGGGCATCAGCTGTAGTTTTCCTGCTCCTAAACATTGATGGTGAGAAACTATACTTTCTATTGAGTTCTAGGGACCAAAAGCACTTTTTTCTTTTATAAAAATTAATAAAAGCATACTTAAGAAAATAATTAAAAATGATAGCTGATTAATTATATATAATTTTCAGGATGGCGTACTCCACTATGGGCATTTTTAATTCCAATAATTGTAAGTATTCTATTTTTCTATATAAAAATTTCCAACATGATTGAGATCAACAATTCTATATTAAGACATTTAAATTAATTTGTTGCAGATAATTTTGGCTGTTGGAACAAAACTTCAAGTAATATTAGCAAGAATGGCTCTTGAAATCACAGACAGACATGTAGTTGTACTAGGAATGCCTCTTGTTCAAAGTTCAGACAGATACTTTTGGTTTAATCAACCTCAGTTTCTTCTTCATCTTATCCATTTTGCTTTGTTCCAGGTATTATTCAATTGTTTAAAATGCCAATTATCTAATTTTTTTTTATTAAATTTATATAATTTATTCTCTTGTACTTGCAGAATTCATTTCAAATAACATATATCTTGTGGACATGGGTAAATTCATTACACCTTAATTCTAAATATTGACTAAATTCATTTTTGTTTTATATACTTTTGATCAATTAATAAAATAATTATTTATTTATAATTTGTAGTATTCTTTTGGGCTGGAAAATTGTTTGTGTTTGGATCACAAGCTTACCATTATGAAAGTGGTTTGTGGAATTGTGATGTTATGCCTCTGCAGCTACATTACACTTCCATTATACGCTCTCGTAACTCAGGTAGGTGCATGTTTGTACTGGCAACTTATACCGACTAGTATATAGATCATATATATTAATTATTGAAATTGGTGTAACACGCAACAATCGTGTTAAATACGTGTAGATGGGTTCAAGGATGAAAAGATCAATATTTGATGAACAAACATCGAAAGCGTTAAAGAAATGGCACATGACTGTGAAAAAGAAGCATGGAGTAGTGAAGTTAGGAAAGTCTAAAATAGTGACCATGGACGGTAGCACTATTGGATCAACGTTGCAATCCCCTAGTCCAGCACTTCATCGTTTCAAAACTACTGGTCACTCAACAAGATCTTCAACCTTTGAGGAACAAGATGAATATGAGTTATCTGATCATGATATGGAAACTAACTTGATTCTAAAAGTTGATCATGATGGTGACCAAGAAGTTGAAGATGTGCATCATAGTGAAGGAGAAGCTAATAATGAACATGAATTCAATTTTCTCAAGCATACCATTAACAACTTTGTTTAATGTAGTTTTTTTTAACAACAATATCTATCAAATTTTATTTGCTACATCATCAATTCTTTAGTACTCTATAGTACATCATAATGCTATTTCACACAACTTATTTATAATTTGACTCAATAGTGAAAATTAATTGATATCTATCTAATGAATAGTAGGGACTGATATTACCTTATATCTAATGAATAGTAGGGACTGATATACCTTAGATAGCTTATGCAATTGTGTCTGGTGTTTATGATGGTTTGTGCTACACAGAAATTGTTGAAATCATTTTAGTATGGAAGTCGCAAGTAATTGTGTTTGTACGATGACATGTTATTTGGGTTGCATTATACATTGATGCAAATATTTTTTGTAACTTAGATATTATTGACCGATAGAACATAAACTTCAATGCAACTTGTTTTTGCCTTTGATCAACGGTTTTACTATGAACTAGATATCTTTGACTTTTACAAAACTTATATTTCTTCAATGCCCCATCATTTGTACCAAACTCATTGTAATAAAACAACATACAATTTTCGATAAAACAATCAATCTTTTTTACTTTTAGTCTCAACTTCGACACCATCTTATTTGCATCATAATAACTTGTAGGCATGTTTTCTTTCACAGAAGTCACGTCCAACATCATTTTTACAAAGAATTCTAAACATTGATCAGGAACATTCCAATTTGACTTCACAGCCAAGGGCCTCAGGCATATTGATAGCCTAGAGTTAGAAGACCCTCAAACAATGATATATTTATTTCTTTTAACAACTGATAAAACTTTCGCACTTTCTCATTCGGGAGCTTTTCTACATCAAAGTCTTGAGGTTCATCATAAACCACATTCACCCCAAATACGTCACCGACTATATCATCTATTAGATTAAATTATTCCTCGCATTGCATATTTGATTGACTCCTTGAAGCATCTTTATTTATCTCTTATCCAATATGTGTTTGACCACTAGAAGCCTCTCAATTCATCTCTAGCAATTTTTCTCCATTAGATATCCAAACTCAATAATTTAGCTAAAACTCACTCTTTTCAATTGATGTTTCACTTCGCTTGGGTTACTAGTTATATTTCTGCAACCACACTTTAAACACAAGCGTATTACCCCTCCTTCGATTCAACAACATTTTTGAACAAACGCATATGTCTGAAATCTGACAACTTCCGCCTTAAAATATAGTTCAAACCCACGTCTTCCTGTAAATATTTTATCATACATCTAGGTACGATAGAATTGATAATATTAATACTCTACATGTACAACATTGTTCATATTAAAATTTAATAAATAATATAGGATTGATCTATCAACAAATTCTTAAATTTGTATCGAGATCATATAATTAGCATTTTTTTAAAGGAAGATAACTAACTTATATCTATCTCCTTGTAATTTTTTCTGAAAAAAAAAATATATTATATTATTCACTTATTTTAAATAAATATAAACTTACAAATATTTATTGATTATACACTTAAATAATATTTTTAAGTAATATACACTTAAAATATATTACTAAACTGAAATATATTACTAAAAAAATACTAAAATATATTCCTAAATAATAACCAAAGTATACTATTTTTATATTGTTTTTTATTTCAAAATATTATTTAGTAATATATTTCCAAAATAATTTATAAAAACAATATATAATACTTAAAAAAATAGTATTTTCTTATAATATTATATATCACATAATACCTAATATTTCTAAAATAATTTTTAAGTGTTGTGTTTACTAAAATATAAAAACAATGCTTGTGGCGCCTGCATTGGCCCTCATGAGGATGCACCAGATGAATTGGCGCACCCCCATAGCAATAAGAGGAAGCACCAGTAGCATTGACGCACATGCATTGGGCCTCATGAGGAGGCGCCAATGCTTGTGGCGTCTGCATTGGCCCTCATGAGGAGGCGCCAATGCCTCTGGCGCCTGAGTGCATTTTGCATGGTGGGTGCCAATTCATGTGGCGCCTGCTTATGATGGTCATGTGGGCGCCAATTCATCTGGCGTCCATGTGTTTTGTCCAATAGATGTCCTGTCTCTATAAATACCACGCCTTACATACAATTATTTTCACTCAAATTCATCTCTTAGTCTAGTTCAACCATCAATTTCAATTTTCTTTGTTTCAACAATGTCTGCATACATTCAGAAACAAAATGCTGGTGTAATATTTTCTGCCGTTGCGGCTCCGATACAGGTTCAACTTTGGAACACAGATATGCTTGAACGTCTTAATCGGACGTTGTACAGTTGGTTAGAGGGAGAATTTGGAGAGGGTGAACGGATTAGAAGAATACAATGGCTTGTGTCCACGTTCAACCAACACGGAGAAGTGCGTGAATGGGTGGATATTAAGACCGACCAAGACGCTCGTAGGATGATGCATTACATGTTCAAAATTGTTTTGATGGTTGTAATCGTATAGTTTTTGTATTCTAGTTGTTTTAATTGTTTGTGTTATTTTTTATGAACAACTGTCTTTTCGTCACAGACGTCTACTATGAAGTAAATTTAGTTTTCCATATATTGCAACAGAGGTACTTTGAAATAAATTTAGTTTTCCATATATAGAAACAGAGGTACATCTGAATTTATCTGGTTGTGCTCGTTCCAACACTAGGACAGTTATTATGATTGTGACCTGGTTGACGGTATGAACTATATAGTCTAACCATTTTGTTCGCCGTATCCATTTCGATTTGAATCCGGGTATTGTTAGGGCGACCCTTTTTCTTCCTTCGCATAACTTCATTGTGCCAAACGATGTCCCCTTGATATTCTGGCTAATAATCCTCTTTTGCCACTACCGAAAAACTAATTTTATACATATTTGAAAGGCTGATGACTTTGTAAACTTCAGATAGCAAGTAGGATGGATCCCTTCGAACCTTTGAGCATGCCGCACTGACATGGGAGCAGGGGGTACGAAAGGCTTGGAACCTTCCGCAGTTGCACCAACCTCTATCTAGTTCGACTCTATACTGTCCCATTGGCATGCCCTCATTGTGATCCATGGACTCAGCAACACTAAACCAACCTTTAGTTCGGCCAAATACTGTAACCACGTGTGTGTTTGCTTTGGCAACTTCATGTCTGAGGAATTTCATTGAAGCATCACTGAACAACTGTCCAAATTGCAACATTGAACTCCATTTTGAGCGTCTGGTTTCAAACAACGCCCCTAGCCTGAAATACGTAGCTTGCACCAAAGCGGTTATTGGTAGGTTACGGATGCCTTTGAAGACAGAGTTCATTGATTCCACAAGATTTGTTGTCATGTGGCACCAATGCTGACCGTTGTCGTATGCCCTAGTCCACTTCTCCAACGGAATACTATCGATCCACCGAACCGCATCTTCGTTCGATAATCTTATTTCCTCACGGTAGTGTTTGAAAGAAGGTTCTGATAATGCGTAACCTGCATTGATAGCATTCTTACGCAACATCTTATCTTTGATTTCTCGCATGAAATTCTGAGCAATATGTCTAATACAAAACACATGCGTCAAAGGAGGATTTTGCCAGCCATTATCAATGTTATTATATGCACTGATGATTGAGGGGTGTCTATCAGAGATCAAACACAAGTTAGGCTGAGGTGCAACGTGCAATCGGAGATTTCTTAGGAAAAAACTCCATCCCTCAGCAGTCTCCCCTTCAACTAGGGCAAAGGAGATTGGAAAAATATTGTTGTTCCCATCTTGTGTCACTGCCATCGGTAACTTTCCTTTGTATTTTCCATACAACCATGTACCATCAATTTGTATAATTGGTTTACAAAAATAAAAACCTATGATACACGGTTGATACGCCCAGAATAGACAGTGAAATATTCTCTTTCCAACAGCACACGTACCATCTGGTGTATATGCGGGCAATGTTTCCATCTTGACAATTGTCCCGGGAGCATAGTGTTTTAGAGCCAACAGGTATTTTGGAAGTTGTTTGTAAGACTCCTCCCAATTGCCAAATACTTTTTCAACAGCTTTTGTTCTAGCTACCCATGCCTTCCTATATGATGGAGTGTACTCGTACTCTGCCCTAATATGCGAGATTATTGTACTCACCTTTAACGACGGATTGTCGCCAATGACAAACAATATTTCATCGCGTATTAGCTGAGAGCTTAATTTACGATGATCCTGCATTTGGTTTATCAGCATGCATGTGTGATTTGGACCCATTGATCCAATCTCCCGAGACTCGCTCCTCTTTCGGTACGAAGTTGGCAACCTAAAAAGGCAGTGCTCATTCGGACAATAAACTTTATACCTCGATGCGTCAGTTCTGTCAACTCTGAAATTTGCTGATAGTTGCATGTGGAATTTCTTAATGGCTTTTACACATTCCTCTTTTGTGCGAAATGTGTCTCCTTGTTTCAGAGATCCTTTCATTTGCACGTAAGGATTGTACCATACATCTGCCGAAGGTTCATCTGAACCCAAATTTAACCTTGTCATGTGTTGGGGTGGGCAATATACATGACTTGCTGGTATTGGCTCCTCTTCCTCTTCAACGTTCACCATGAATCAACCATGATCTCAGGTTCCTCTTCTTCATCGTCTAGAACATTCACCTCAGCTTGTTTGTCATCAGTCTCACAAAACACTTGTGACTGATCAATGTATTGAGACTCTTGTTGTTGATGTGGTAATATATACAACTCTATATCATTGTAACCGAATTGTTCGTGACTGCCAAACATATGTTGAACATCATCATCATCTCAAATCTTCTTATGATAAAATTTTACCTGGTTTTCTGCAAACCAAAACGGATTTTTATAGATGATCTGATCCACATTATTGCACTGCAATTTCTTTTCTATTCTTTGTTTCAGATGTGAAAATTTTGATCGTCGATTTATTGTAAACCGAGTCACCTTTGTGTTTCGAAAACAAAACCCGAACAAATGATGATCAAATATTTCACCTTCGACATGTGCACTGATCATGTAATGTTGTGTGGAAGACATTGTGTTGAAATATTAAATATGTAGATAGTTTGAATGGAATTGAAACTGAATGCATTGCTAAGTTGTTCAACTGCACAACATAAATAGGTTGGTCATTGGTAAGTTGGTTGTTGCATTGATAACTTGGTAATCGTCTGTACAGACTTGACCATGCATGCAGTTGAAGGAATCCAACACGCAGAGAAAAGATTGAAAAGAATACACAAGCGCCAGGGAATCAAAGAATCTCTGAGCTCTGTGCCCTAAGATTCCAACCCATTCCCTAGGCGCCATAAAGTAACTAAGGCGCCAAAGGGTTGGGCGCCTCTTCACTCAGGCGCCACTAGGAAGCGCGCCCCTTCTAATTTCCCTACACTAAGGTGCCAAGAGGAAGGGCGTCTCTTCCTTGCATGTGAGAAATCATATGTAGGCGCCAAGAGGAAGGGCTCATCTTCCCTTGCATGTGCTTTCTTGACATGCGCCAAGAAGATTCCTCACATGCTAGCTTTCTCTTCCATTCTTAATTTTGTCATTCTCTTGTCTCCTCTTGCCTTTCCATGCAACCAATCACACTCTTTTTAGGTTCCAAACCTACTCACTCATTCATCTATAAATAGTCTCTCATATCAACAATATTAAATCATCTTCATCAATACTCAAGTATTTTCTTCTACCACACTTCTTTCATCTACCAAACTCAAGCTTTGCAAATTCAAATCATGTCTTTGTTGACTATGGGCGATGAACACAGAGGCACAATCGAGAATATCTCAACATTTGTATGTTATTTCTCTCTTTTAGTTTCTATTTTTGGATTACTTATAATAGATATCTTCTTTGTGTTATACCTTAGTAATCTCTCTCTTTTTAGTTTCTATTTTTGGATTACTTATAATAGATATCTTCTTTGTGTTATACCTTTGTAATCTCTCTCTCTTTTTAGTTTCTATTTTTGGATTACTTCTAATACATATCTTCTTTGTATTATACCTTTGTAATCTCTCTCTTTTTAGTTTCTATTTTTGGATTAATTCTAATACATATCTTCTTTGTGTTATACCTTTGTAATCTCTCTCTTTTTAGTTTCTATTTTTGGATTACTTCTAATACATATCTTCTTTGTGTTATACCCACTACGCCAAAAAGCGCTTTTAACAGCGCATCTTAGACAGCGCTTTTAACAGAAAGCGCTGTCTAAAGTTAAAATTAAAATAAAGCGCTGAAAATGTTCCAAGAAAATACTAAAAGCGCTGTCTAAGGGGGGGTCTTAGACAGCGCTTTTTAAAAGCGCTGTCTAAGACCCCCCCTTAGACAGCGCTTTTTGGAAGCGCTTTTTAATATAGACCTTAGACAGCGCTTTTGATAAAGCGCTGTCTAAAGTCTTTAAATTAAAAAAAAATTAAAAAACAAAAGCGCTGTCTAAGGTGGGGTTTAGAAAGCGCTTTTGGAAAGCGCTGTCTAAGGCATACCTTAGAAAGCGCTTTCCACAAAAGCGCTTTCTAAGGTCTAATAAAAATAAAATTTCAGACCTTAGCGCTTTCGTTTTCTGTTCATTTGTTTTCCCTCTTCTTCACTCACGCAGTCGTAACCTTCTTCTCCTCAGTCTCCAACAGCCATAACCTTCTTCTCCAAAACACGACATCACGCATATCACCCTATTTTCCTTCAACTTCCGAAAACCCTAGTTTCTGCCTTCAAGGGTCCCTCCGCCGTCACCCGCCGCACTCGCCTCTCACCTCCGAACCTCCGCCGTCACCCAAACAATCAAAGGTTGCAGCGCAAGGAGACACTTGAATACGGTACGTTCTGCTCTAATGCACTTCCTCTTCTTCCATTGTCAATTACAATAAGAAAAATTAATGAACTCAGTGGGATTTCTGTCATAGAATGAAGTTAGAATGTTGGAGTGTTCTTGGATTTGTTACTGCAATAGTTTCTTTCTTTTATACTTGTTGCAGTTGTATGTTTTGCCTATGTTAATTGCTCTGCTTGAATGGACCCGTTGTTGTTTATTATAGCCTTGTATGTGTGCAATTAGATCCATGGCTGAACGTATGTGTATGGGTTGGTGTTAGCATATGGCTGCCCTGTTTCAAGATACTTCTTTTTCATTTTTATTGTTTTTCTTGTGTTTGTGTGTTTTTTCTGAGCTAGGGTGATTCTATGAGTACCATGTTCAATTTCTAAATTGTTTGGAGCCTCCTTAGGTTTAAAGTTTTTGCAGGCAGTTTATTTATTTGCATGCGCACTTGTGAGACTTTTTAAAGAACTTATGGAAACAACTTATAAGTTATAACATGTCCATAAGTTGTTTTCAGCTTATTTATTTGCATAGAGTATAATAAGTGCTTATGCCTTAAGTACTTATTTATTGGATATAGAGTCTAAATCAAATATTTGAGAATTAAAGTGAGGATTATTACAGCATATAGGATGGTAGAAAGCTCTTCTATTGATTGTATCTTCCACTTTTCAAAATCATTTTCTGTAAAGGCTGCTATGATCAAGAATTGGATCAATCCAAAGAAACATGTGAATGAAGTCATTGTGAGTTTAGCTGGATACTTTTTCACAACAGGATCCTGCACAAAAATTTACAATTCTTGTTATAAATTGATAATTGAAAATGTTTAGGGTTTAAACTTTAGGTATTTCCCGGTGTATGATTATTGATAATTATACCTGAAAAACTATCCAACCGGCCCATGATAAACAATGTCCAAGCAAGAATATGCAACCCCATGTCCAATTTGATTTTTTGTTGAAGAGGTGATGTTTTCTTGCATTTGAATAGGTACTTTTTTTTTTTTAACTGTGAAAGTGTTGTTCATCTCACTTTCATTCTAAAGTAGGAAAACCATGGATAAAACATGGATCTGTGCCGATCGAATGACCAAAGAGTACGAGAGTGGGGTTTTGGAATTCGTTAAGTATGCTGTTCAACACGCTGAAAACCCCAGACGAATGCATTGTCCTTGCTTGCGTTGTTGTTATATTGGTAAGGTTGACGCACATGGATTGAAATCGCATTTGCTGAGGCATGGAATTGATCAAAGTTATCAGTGTTGGATATTTCATGGTGAGAAAATTAACGAGAATGTTGAATCGAGTGGAAAAAGTAGTACGACCTATGCTTCATACGACAAAGACACGGAAACATACGATTGTGATCGAGTTGAAGAGATTGTAGAAGCACTAGAAGAAGATCTTCATGATTGTCCTGAAATGTTTGAGAGGATGGTAAGCGATGCTGAGAAACCGTTGTACAAAGGTTGCACTAAATTCTCAAGACTTTCTGCGGTATTAAAGTTGTACAACTTAAAGGCGGGTAATGGATGGTCGGATAAAAGTTTCACAGAGTTGTTGGCCCTTATGAGAGAAATGCTACCGGATGATAATGTTCTTCCTAATCGAACCTATGAGGCAAAAAAAATGTTGTGCTCTATTGGCATGAGCTATGATAAGATACATGCTTGTCCTAACGATTGCATTTTGTTTCGTAACGAATATGCAATGTTAACTGAGTGCCCTAAATGCGGTTTGTCTCGATATAAGAAAAGATTATCTCCCGCAAAAGTCTTATGGTATTTTCCGATAATTCCGAGATTTAGGCGCATGTTTCGTAGTGAAACCGATGCAAGACATCTTACTTGGCATGCAGATGAAAGAATTATTGATGGAATGTATCGGCATCCGGCTGATTCACCACAGTGGTCGAAGATTGATAATGATTATCCTGAGTTTGGATCAGAAGCAAGAAACCTTCGATTGGCATTATCTACTGATGGAATGAACCCACATGGTCTTCAAAGTATCTCACATACCACATGGCCTGTGATTCTTATGATTTATAACCTACCTCCGTCGCTATGTATGAAGCGTAAGTACATGATGTTATCTATGTTAATCTCTGGGCCTAAACAACCAGGGAATGACATAGACGTATACTTGACACCTCTGATCGAAGATTTAAAGATTTTGTGGGAGAACGGTGTGGAGGTTTATGATGGATATAGGAAAGAAAGTTTCAATTTGAGGGCGATGTTGTTTGGCACAATTAATGATTTTCCAGCATACGGGAATCTATCTGGGTATAGCATTAAAGGTCAACGTGCGTGTCCTGTTTGTGAAGACGGAACCGATACGATTCGATTGGAACTTTGCCAGAAGAATGTGTTTCTCGGTCATCGTAGATTCTTACATTCTAAACATCACTACCGTGGGTGGAGAAAAGCATTCAATGGAGACACCGAACATCGTAGAGCTCCACCCGCATTGTCAGGTGAACAAGTTTTTGAAAAGGTGAAAGATGTGCGTACTGAGTTTGGCAAGCCTTTTGCACATAAGATTGTGAAAGGTGGGTGGAAGAAAAGGTCGATATTTTTTGAATTGCCATATTGGAAGTCTTTGTACGTGAGACATTTTCTCGATGTTATGCATATTGAAAAAAACGTATTTGAAAGTGTTATCGGTACATTACTCAATATAAAAGGCAAGTCTAAGGATGGCCTTAAAGCAAGGGAGGACATGTTAAAAATGGGAATGAGAACTGAATTAGCACCCGTGAAGAAAGGAAGACGAACATATCTACCACCTGCTGCTTTTACTTTATCTAGAAAGGAGAAAAAAATTTTGTGTAAGTCTCTGAGTGAAGTTAAGGTTCCAGAAGGATACTCATCTGATATCAGAAGACTTGTTTCTATGAAAGACCTCAAGTTGAAGAATTTGAAGACACATGATTGCCATGTTATAATGGAACATTTTCTACCGATAGGTATACGTTCTATTTTGCCTGAAAAAGTAAGAAGTGCCATAACTAAATTGTGTTTTTTCTTTAGGTCAATTTGTAGTAAGGTGATCGATCCCGAGATCTTACCAACACTACAAAAAGAGATTGTAATTACCTTGTGTGAGCTTGAAATGTATTTTCCTCCGTCTTTTTTTGACATAATGGTTCATTTAGTTGTTCATCTTGTGAAAGAGACACAGTTGTGTGGACCAGCTTATATGAGATGGATGTACCCTGCTGAACGGTATATGAAAATATTAAAAGGGTACGTGAAATCCCGAAGTCGACCAGAGGGTTGTATTGTTGAACGATACATTGTTGAAGAAGCTGTTGAGTTTTGTACTGAATATTTGTCTAACGTTCAATCGATTGGACTCCCCAGAGCTCAGATTTTCGACAAAATGGAAGGTAAAAATTAATTGGGAATAAAATTGTGACAATATCAAGGGATGAACGGGATCAAGTTCATTTGTATGTTCTGCACAATAATAATGAGGTTGAGCCATATGTTGAAATGCACAAGGATGTACTCCGAAGGTTAAATCCGAACAGAAATGAAAATTGGATAGTTATAGAGCACAATCAAAGTTTCATACAATGGTTGAAGGATCATATTTATTTGAAGCGCTCTTCAGATCCTTCTTCGGTAACAGAAAGGTTGAGATGTTTGGCGTATGGTCCAAGTTTGCATGTGTTTTCTCATAGCGCATATTCAATTAATGGATACACATTTTATACCAAAGAACAAGATGATAAGAGTACTATGCAAAATAGTGGTGTCACCGTGCTAGCTGAAGCAATGCATATATCAAGTATGAAGGACTTAAACCCCAAATATGCAAATTTGTCATATTTTGGAGTTATTGAGCATATTTGGGTGTTTGATTACGAGAAGTTTCAGATTCCCATCTTTGGTTGCAAGTGGGTGAATAGTAGTGGCATACGAATGGATAAGTCTGGATTTTTGCAAGTTGATTTTACTAGGGTGGGGTACAAAGATGAACCTTTTATTCTAGCATCTCAAGCTAAACAAGTGTTCTATGTGAATGACCCGAAGAGTACAAAATGGTCTATAGTGCTTTTCTCTAACAAAGTGACTGATGATAGCGGTGTCGATCAATGTGATATTGATGTTGAGAATGAGTCATGCATTAGACGGAATGAGTTGAATAGAAATGATGAAGTTGAGGATCTTATACCGGATGAGTCATATATAAGAAACGATCATAATGAGGGAATTTGGATCAATTCATCCGTACGCATTGCTAAGAAACAAGTGATTAATATTCCAACAAAGAAAAGAAAGAGATGTTAGTGACTTAGGTAAATTATCCATGGTTTCTTTATGTTTTTTTTCATTTGTTTTGATTATAAGTTATATGTGGTAATGCATGATTTCATTATATTTTTGTATTCAATTGCTTTGATTATAAGTTATATCTGATAATGCATGATTTCTTTATTTTTTTGTTTTCAATTGTTTTGATTATAAGTTATATTTGATATTTGATGGTTTCCTTGGTTTATTACAGGTTAGACATGGCTGATGACCAACATGAGGAAGTTAGTAAAGTATCCGCGGAAGAAGAAATCCGAAGAGGCATCACAGTAATGCGAAGGGTGGTCCAAGGAAGATCTCGAGGCATCATACTAGATGTCTCTTGGAACAACCAGGGACAACTTATAGAACCTAATGGGCATACCTTAACTAGTTTCATCGGTGCACTAGTAAGGAATGAAATTCCCATTACATGTGATGATTGGAGAAATAAAGAGTTGAAAGAGTCCAAAGAAAAAATTTGGAGTGAGATAAAGGTACAATCATTTGGCCCTTAATTATACGGTATCAATTATGTTTTTTTCAATTACCGATACTAACTATCAATCTGTATGTTTTTCTTAGCGATGTTTTAACATCGAAGAAGAAAGAAGAGGGTTTTGCATGAAATTGGCCGGAAAGCTTCTTAGAGGGTTTCGGACATTTTTATCATCCAAGTTCCTTAAGGATGCGGATGGTAATCTTGTGGATGCGGAGCTTCCTAGAAAATATGAAAGTTTGATATCGGCTGAAGAATGGGAAGCTTTCAAATCCAAGAGACAAGACCCGACTTTTCAAAGAATAAGTGCTACGAATCGGGAAAGAGCATCAAGTCCCGCATATCCGTACCGAAAAGGACGTGTCGGATATGGACGCTTAGAACAATCCATGGTAAGTATTTATAAATTGCGAAAACAAATTTGTTCATCATATATTAGTTTTATCTGATCAAATTGTATGACTTAATGTGTAGCTGCAGAAGGAGGAAAGTTCAGAAACATCTCTTCCTGCACATGTTTTGTGGAAGGAAGCCCGTGTGGGCAAATCTGGAGTTCCACAAGAAGAAGTTTTAAACGTATACCAGAAATGTGTAAGTATAATATTTTTTCATTAATTGAATAACATTTTTATACACATATTTGACAAGTATACGGTATTCATCTGATTTTTCAGGAGGAGCTATCTCAGTCTCTATCTCCCGATGATACTAAGAGCATACTTAGTCGGGCATTAGATGTCCCTGAGTATTCTGGTCGGGTGAGGGGTAAGGGATTTGGAGTCACTCCGACCTCCCTCAGTGTTAGAAAAGGAAAGGCTCCTAGTAATCGGGAGCTTCATGCAAGATTGGAAGCCATGCAAGCTGAGCTTGATGCATTGAGGAGAGAAAGAGAGGCTAGCGCCTCAACGGTATACAGAGATGCTTCGGACAAAAACAGTATCAACTGTACCTTTCAGCCGAACATTCCAGAGGTAATTACATATAATTGTCTTAAATTGAACTATTTGCTTAAATTATGTATTTGACATATATACACATTAACGATTTCTTGTTATTATTGGTTTTAGGGCATTTCCCATTGTCAGCTGTATTTGTCGTCACCACACTATCGGATGGTTGGCAAGGGAAAAGTGCATAACGTTAGCGGAGTATTACTCCACACTAGAGAGCTCCCTGCTGGATGTTTGAAGGTATCAGTTGATATTGCAGTTGACCCGAATGCATTATTACCATATCCTAGCGATGATTCGGATGCAACAACGGTGCACGAAGCAGTAGGTTCGTTTGTTGCATGGCCGACAAACCTCATATGCGTAGGATATGAGGTATGCTTAAAACTTATGTTAACTTTAATGTGTATATTCAAAGTCTAAAATTTATGCTTAAAATTTTACTTACATATTTTCCTTGATTATGTTAAATAGACTCCCACAAAATCCAAATCAAGAAAAGAGGTAATATACAATTATATGACATATATTCATGGAAGTTGTTACATTCTTAATTTGATCTAACTATTTATATGACATGTAGGTTCAAGAAAATGAGGTTAGCAATGCCTCCGCACAACAAATAAAGGAGGTTAGGAACGCCTCCGCACGGGTAAAAAGTTCTGGTGCTAAGAAGACCGTAGCTAGGAAAAAACCTACCACCAAGTATAGGTCGTGCCTCAGGACATTTCTAGAGATGACCGATATACCGACCGGAGGTGTTCGGACTATACATATGGAGGAAGGGATTTTCGGCTTTGATTACGACCAAATGATTGGTAATGAAGACTTCATGCAAGTTTTTGGTCATGAAGAAATCGGCGTCAACATTGTCAATACATATATTAGGTAAATCCGGTCTACTTTGTTTTATTAATTAAACAACTTATGTTAATGATGTTTACTTTATGTTAATCCGGTTTACTTTATGTTTCAAAAGAGGTGTTAATGATGTTTTTATATTAGGTTTTTGTATGACAAATTGATGCGCCCCAATGATTTGGACGAGTCATTCGGATTCTTAGCACCCGCGAGCGTCAACTTAGGTTTAATCTTAAGTAGACCGCATACCGTGACGGAGTATGTTCTTCGGATCCTCATGGAGAATAAAGATGCGGAGAAGTTGTTTTTTATACCGTTTAATACCGGGTTAGCATTTCATTCTAAATTCATCTATTATAATTATTTTCCAAGTTACCATCTAACATTTGCCTAATCATTACAGTGGACATTGGTTGTTGCTCGCAATCAATCCTATCCGAGAAATTGTGTATTATCTTGACTCGTTAGGAAATGATTGGACAACATACCCGGATATGAAGGACCTAATTGACACGTAAGTGAGAATGTTCAAAATTTTTCTTAGTTTATGTGAATTGTTCTAATTGCTTCATTTTTATTTTATTAGCGTCCTACAAGCTTTTCGGGCCCAACGAGATATCCAAACCTCAAGGAGGAGCGCCAACCGCATTACATGGATTAAAGTGGCGGTATATTTTTAATTACCACATTTTTTATTATATTAGTGATGACACTTGATAAAACTTAGGATTTATAATCCATATTTTTTTTTCATGTAGTGTCCTCAACAACGTAATCAAATAGATTGCGGGTATTTCGTGTTGAGGTTTATGCGGGATACTCTTGCTTTGGGCCGATTAGTGATTCCCACCGATGTATGTATTTCTAACCTATGAATTATTTTTATATTTACACATATCTCATATAATTAAATAGTTGGAATTAATTCAAAATATGTTATATTATTATGTAGTACTTTGAGGGATTCAAGTGTGCATTTTATACAAAGGATCAAGTGGACGAAATCAAAGAGGAGTGGTGTCAATTCATGATAGAGCTCAAAGTTTTTTCATAAATTTGTGTAATTAATGTGTACATTTGTAGTATATGTAATGACTTGTAAATGTGTACATAAATTTGTATATATTTTGATACTAATTGTCATATTTGTAAATGTGTACAAAATTGGTTTGAATTGGTATATATATATATTTGTTAGCCAAAAATTGGTAGAAAAAAGGCCAAAATGGCATGTATAAAATGTGATAACTGTCTGTCAAAATCTGGTTGAAAACAGGTAGAAATTCTGGTTTATAAACCTGGAAAAAATGGGATTTAAAACAAAAGCTACAAAAATTTTCGTATACATTAGACATCGCTTCTGTAAAAAGCGCTGTCTAAAGGGGGGGTTAGAAAGCGCTTAAGGCAAAAGCGCTGTCTAAGGGGGGGGGGGGGGCTTAGACAGCGCTTTTTGAAAAGCGCTGTCTAAGCCCCCCCCCTTAGACAGCGCTTTTGCCTTAAGCGCTGTCTAAGGTATACCTAAAAAAATTAAAATGGGGGGGCTTAGACAGCGCTTTTTGAAAAGCGCTGTCTAAGCCCCCCCCCCCCCCCCCCCCCCCCCCCCCCCTTAGACAACGCTTTGGCCAAAAGCGCTGTCTAAAGTATACCTAAAAAAATTAAAATAGGAGGGTCTTAGAAAGCGCTTTTGGCCAAAGCGCTGTCTAAGGGGGGGGCTTAGACAGCGCTTTTAAGATTTAAAAAAGCGCTGTCTAAACCTTTAGCAGCGGAGGTTTAGACAGCGCTTTAAAGCGCTGTCTAAGGCCAAAAAAAGCGTTGTCTAAGGTCTTGTTTGGCATAGTGACCTTTGTAATCTCTCTCTTTCTAGTTTCTATTTTTGGATTACTTCTAAGAGATATCTTCTTTGTGTTATACCTTTGTAATCTCTCTCTTTTTAGTTTCTATTTTTGGATTACTTCTTATAGATGTGTGTTTGTTGAGTATGTATTTCTTCTTCTAATTGTATTTTCTTACTTTTTTGTTATTAGGATCCGAAGCGGTTTAGATGTCGTGTACATGAATATGTACCCCACGATCCTTTAATAGAACCATATATTAGAGGATGTGGATTTGGAAATCTACTAAACATTGTTTCGTACTCGGTGGACTACAAGTTCATTCTGGCTTTGTTGGAGAGGTGGAGACCCGAGACCCACACATTTCACCTTTCGATTGGTGAGTGTACCGTCACACTTGAGGACGTGTACATGTTGTTGGGTCTCCGTATAGACGGAAAGGCAGTGAATGGGCGAGTTAACCAAGATAACAATATATGCAATGAATTATTGGGTGCCCCTTTGTTAGACGACGAAACTGAGGGAGACATGTCTGGTCAAGCAAGGGGACAAGGTATAAATTTAAAATACCTAAAACAATATTATGCCAGTAAAGTATTGTCCGACGATTCAACCGAGTATGAGAAAATAATAAAAGCTCGGTGTTACATTATGATTTTATTTGGTAACTTTTTGTTTCCATAAAGTACAGGTAATCCTGTGAATATAATGTATTTACCTTTATTACGCAACACTAATAAGGTAAACACTTATAGTTGGGGTTCAGCTGTGTTGGCCCATCTATATAGTGCAATGTGTAGAACTGCAAAAAAGAATACTTGTACTTTTTTTTCATGTGCTTATTTGCTTCAAGCTTGGGGGTGGTCTAGAATGTCGTCGCTCACCCCGATAAATGAGCGCTCATTCGTGTTCCCGTTTGCAACCAAGTAAGTCTAACACTTTACCATTCACCATTTAGTTAATTATATTTGTTCTTATAATTAAAAGTAAATAATATTTTTCACTTCTTTTTATTATCTTAGGTGGTCAGTAAGGGGAATGAACTACAATAGGTGTCCGAAACACGCTATTGTAGTCTATCGAAATCTATTGGAGCACATTGGACATGACGATGTAATACTCCTACCAAACTATATTTTAATTTAAAAATACTTCTCAAATTATTTTCCATCTAGCCATTTGGTATTGTTTTACAGTTTGTTTGGAGGCCATATCTGGGTCTGAATCATGATGTGAACCATGACGATGATGCAGTTTGGACAGCGAAGACACCGATTATCCGATTCACTACAGTGGAAATGCACCAAAGTGACCGGGTCAAACTGCAGTTCGGAATGCTACAACAGATTCCAGAATCTCCCACGTGTTTGGGGAATTGGCATCAAAAAAGGGCCGATGCACAGTGGGATTATTATGACTGGAGAGACTTTGCAAAAGACATGTGTCGTCAATGGAGGAATCAACGACAACACATCTTGAACGAACCGGTCATCCAAGGTGCAAGACCCCCTCAACAATATATGAGATGGTTTAGGTCTGTAACAACTCAATAATTTGTATCTGAGCCGCGGTATTTGATGGATCCGCGCCAACTTGCTTCGTCATCGTATGCCCCACATCAACTCACCATCCAACACCAATGTGAACCCACCCATACCAAACAACCCACCACACAACATCAACCGACCACATACACACAACAGCCAAACACCTAACATCGCAACCCGTTCATGCCAACCACCCAACAACCAACCATCCAACGTCGTACCCTGTTCATACCACCCACCCAAACACAAAACCAAGAATCAAACCCCGCATCCACAATCGTCTACAGCCCAGATAATTCATATGAGTCACTTCATCGTAGCCCCCCACCAATGAATACCCAACCACTGTTTAACTATAGTACGCCCCAGGAACCATTGCTTCGTTTTCAAAACGACTAAATGTCCCAATTTGGGCAACTATACCGTCCCCAATTCACCCAACCCCAATGCCCTAACTACGATGACATGGACAACGAACTCCATTATGGAAGCGTCGTTGGTCATAGCCCCTCCGGACATTGGGAGCAAATGATGATACATCTGTCAAATACCGCCGGGACTTCCACCCGACCTTCCAACCAGCCATCGCTCGATCAGGTCAGCACCCAAAGATCACAAACACCTCAAGAGAATCGTGGGAGATCTCGGAGACAACTTAACGCACCGTGATGTGGAACCGGGGGACGTTATAATCGGGTGGGTCATTAGTTTTTTGTCTGTCCAATGTAACCAATTATTACATATTTAATGAATTTTTTTTTTCATTATTATTTCTTATAATAAATATTAAATATTAAAAATAAAAAAATAAAAAAAATTAAATAACTAAAAAAAATAAAATAAAAAAAAATATGAGGGGGTGTATGCGCCAGATGAATTGGCGCATACACCCACCATGCAAAATTCACTCAAGCGCCAGAGGCATTGGCGTCTCCTCATGAGGGTTAATGCAGGCGCCACAAGCATTGGCGTCTCCTCATGAGGCCCAATGCATGTGCGTCAATGCTACTGGCACCTCCTCTTATTGGTATGGGGGTGCACCAATTCATCTGGCGCGTCCTCTACCAAACTTGCTTATTTTGGTTAATTTTTTGAAAAATTGGTTATTTTAGAAAAAAAATTGAAAATTTTGGTTATTTTGAAAAAAAAATTCCTCAAAAACACATCAACATCAACAATTAGTTCAATACATTCAATTTTAAATAAAAAAATTGAAAAGAAAAGTGTATCTTGAATGAACAAATCAAATAATTACAAATCTTTAATTTTAATCTCCTTGCAAAATTTTAATTTTTTATAAAAATAAATAGAAAATGAACAAAAACAAATTAAGATTAGAGATATCATTTTAATTGAGAAATAGAAAACAAAAAGAAAACAAATGAAATATTTTTAAAATCACCTTATGGAATAACGTGCAAAAGAATCACAAAAGTTTTAAGAGGTTATCCCTATTAAATACAATGCTAATAAATGGTTAGGGGTGTCTATCACAAATATCAATGTCTTTGTTAAAACTACTATCACTGGAGTCAGAACTTTTAATTAGTGGGGGCGAACATATAAATATATTTGTTGTATAAAAAATTTCATATACTTAAATAGTTTGAAATAGACTGTATTGTATAAAATTTATTTGAAGTAATAGTATTCTAATTTCATATCAAATAGATTGTATAAAAATTATTTCAAATAGTAGTATTATAATTGTATATCTTTAACCCAATTACCATTTCTTTAAGACTGTATAGAAACCAAATCCATTATTGCAATCCTAATTTCATTATTTTCATATGCCAATGTATTCATATATTCCAACATTAATGAAGGCTATTTGATTATAGTGAAACTTACAAAATATTTTTATTTAATGTGTGTTTACTTGTAATAAATGAAGCAATTTATGCACAGATTTTCATTATTAAAAAAATTGACATGTTTGTAAAAAGAAGTATGATATATGGGTAGATAATTTTAAAGTAAGTGGGGCATAAACCCGCACTTAAGTGTGAGTAAAGTGTGAGTAGTTCCGTCAATGGCTAGCGGTGATGGGACATGGGGCACACTAATCTCAAAACGTGCATGAGATGTCTCGTGCAAAAGCTATTGAAAATATTGATTATGGATATTCCCTCGTAAATGCTCAATTTAAAAATTTAAAAACTTCCTCGTTAACAATTGCAAGAGGTTGCCCCACATAATTGTGTTTATTAATTATGTTTTTATCTTATGCTTTGGGAGAAAATAAATTCTAAGTAAGATATTTATTTCGTGAGAGAATTTTCATTCGTCAAAAACCTCTAACTAAACAAGCATTTTCTTGTAATGACAAATAAATAATCAAAATTAATTGCAACATTACTAATTTATAAAAAAAATTATACAATACATAGTTAATATAAAATAATATATAAATAATTAAAATATTATTTATACATAAGATAAATTATTGAATAAATAATAAATTTTATTAAAAGAATAAATATATTATATATAAAAATATTGAAATATTACAGTTGTGAATTTGTTATAATACCTATACCCCTTAAAACTAAAACAAAAAAAAAAGTATTTTTACAACGGTCTTAACCGTCCTCGTATAGGAGCGGTTAAGAACCATCACAAAATTAACCCCTTAAAACCTAAAAAAAAATGTAATATTAACTACGGTTACAAAACGTTTTAAAAAATTAAGGGTGATTTAAAACAGTAGAGTTACCGCTAATTTTGTGAACCAAGCAAATTGACAGTTTAACTATCGCAAACAATATCTTTTGTTGTAGATATTAGATTTAGAGCTTAGTAGACCTTTAAAGGAGATCTCAAGATGAATATAAGAGTGAGTGAAGATAAATGAAGTCTCATTGTTGTTTGGGAGATAATGGGTAAGAACATTGATAGATGAAGTCTCCTTGTGGTTTTAGGAGATAGTGAGTAAGGATGTTGATATGAAATGAAACTATAGGTAACATATGTTGTGTAAGTGTGAACTTGAAGAGACTTGAAGTTGATCTTTAGGATAATGATAACTATCTTATTAGTATGCGAAAAATAAAATTATGGATTTTGAGAATACTTTGTGGTTGTACCAACCTAGGCTTTAATCATTTATTTGAAACTGATAAATACCGGTGTGAACATTATTAAAATGATTAAGTTGGTAGGAGTGACAAAGTGGATCCGTCCATTAAACATATTAGCTTTGTTTGTATTTTAATATGGAATATGTTAAAAATTTATACTCGTTTGTATTTTCTAGTGTGTTTGTTTCATCCAATTTCTTTTACTTACGAACACGAACACGAATATTTATATTTTTTTTTTCATATGTAAACTTAAAACGTGGCAATGCTCTACCTTCACTTTTTTGTGAAGAAAAACTAAATTTTAGGACTTCACCCTCAAGTATACCTTACCCTTTAAGTAAGTGATCAAACAAAGTATCACATTAACATATAAAATATTATAAGTAAAATAGAAATTCAACATCATGAAAAAATTAATGTGTCAAGTAAGATAATACATTACCAACAAAATTATTTACTATTCATATTTAATATATTATAATATATATGTTTACATTTGATTCATTAATAAAGTTTGTAATATACATGTTAATATTAAACTTTTGAAACTTGTGTTACTAATATAATACTCGTTGGAGAATTCATAAGAACAATAATAGGTGAATAGGTGAATGTTCCAAAATCACATTTACATATATTATCTCACCTCTAAAATAACGATTGACTGATAAGTTAGGTTATAGTTTATAATTGATGGCTAATGGTTGATAACAGATAGTTTATAGCTAATGATTGTTGATTGTAGCTGATAAGTTAATTAAATTGTTTGGTAAAATTAACAGTTTCATTAACTTATAAATGTAAAATGACATAAAAGATATTTAATATATATTTAATTTATTTAAAATTAAAATAAATATAAAGGATAAAATAGGGCTTTTGTTAAAATAATACGGATAAAAATGGAAGAAAAGACGATAACCTATAAGCTATTAGCTAAAACGCTATTCAAAATAGCGTCTGAAAAATAAATTATAAGCTAGTAAAATAAACTATAAGCTCGTAATGAAAAGACTGTTATCAAAAAGGTCTAAATTATTATATGAGCTTATAAACTATAAGCTATAAGTTCGAAGATGTGGCTTACCAAACAGAGCCTTAAAACATATTAGATATTTAATTCATTTTTTTTTATTAAATATTTTATCTATTTATAAGTGATGCGGAACTAACCACTCACGTTTGATCCAACTACTTTTCTTTTGATCCAACTACTTTTCTTCAAGTGTAAATTCACTACAAGAAGACATGCACCAGGGACATGATTTGTGGCGTGATAAACATGTGGCAAAACATGGGTATTCAACGTGTTTATCACGTCGCAATATGATTTAAATAATAAAATAATAGCGCTCAAGTGGGAAGTGTAGCGGTAAATTCATGATCATCAAGCTATGCATAAGCTAGAGATCAAATAACAAGAGTCGCCACCGCACTCTTATTGTTTCCAAGGGAAAAGGGAAAAAATACGAACAAAACCCAAAAAGTAAGAAGTTTTCAAATCAAAACTAATAAAATGTCAGAGATTACAGGTAAGGGGGTTGGTTACACAGAGGGAAGGTGTTAGCACCCAAAGTATCCTAGGTACTCCTAGGGAGCCCTTTTTGTGTGCATATATATTTGGTACAAAATGATGTTTATAAACAAATAGAATGGGGGGATGATAAAAGAATTCATTAATTATATTTTTGTGTTTGGCAAGACCTTCGGTCTTGTGCCTACGTACCAACATAAAAATGAGGAATCAAAACCCCGTAGTTCGTGATATAAATTTCAAAATGCTTTTAACAAAAATTAAGTTTGAAAGGCACAAAGGCCTAAAAATGGTTTGAATGAGTTAGTTCTTTTTGGTTTTTTGAAAGTTTAAGTCAAGTATAGTTAACTTTATTTACAAGTTTGTTTTAAAAAAAGAAGTTTGAAAATACAATGGCATAAGGCCAAAGTTTCTATCTTTTTGCAAAGTGGTCAAAGTTTAGAATAAAATAAGTTCAATCAAAGAAGATTTTGGAAAGGGAGGGAGAGATTTTGAAATTAAAGAAATGGGGAGAAGATGAAGAGACTAATCTTATGTACAAAATTTAAAAGTTAAGAGTTGAAAAGATCTGACCAAATGGGTAGCAATCCAATAGACAATAGTGTCAATAGAAAACCCAGAATTCCCTTGGACTTTTTAGAATCAAGCAACACACAAATGCACAATTATATTATCTTGAAGAGCAAAGATATCAAATAAATATAGCCACATCCAAGCTTCAGCCATTCCATGATCTTCTTCAAATTGGCCCATGTAGCAGATGAATTCCACAAGTCACAGGTTCAAAATAACAGTTACACAAGGATCATGTTGCAGATGAATTCAGAGGGATCTTGAATGATGTATCAGATGAAGTCTCAAATTGCAAGCACTTGGTTTCTCAATAAGTTGGCATTGGCCAAGTCCTTTAGCATAGGAATGTTGCATAAGTTCTAAGGCCATTTGTCCAAGATCAAGCCAACAGTCCACACAAAAGTTTTTTAGGGTTTTTGTTGTTATTATGTACATTCATGGTCAAAGACCACACAAACAAGCAAAATATATACAAACAAGAAATGCCACACAATATGGTCCAAGTGGACAAAGTAAAAATTGCATTAACATAAACAATTAGAATGATATGAACAATGGCAAATGAATAAAGGCAAGAATTAAATGACATTAAAGTAAATGGCTTGAAATTAAAAGTTAGTTGTTAATGGGTTAGAAGTTAGTATTGTTTGCTTTTGCTTTTTAAGACATTCTTTGGAGAACACTCAACCCACTTATCACAAGCATGGATCCTTGAACCAAGACATCTTCCAAAGGAAGGAAAAAAGGTCAAGTTTCCACACAATACCATGAAAGAGGGGAGACTTACAATCTCACTAACTAGAACGCTATGCCTTTTGTGTCACAAATTTAGCGCTATGTTAAGCAATCGTAATTGGACTTATGTAGAAGTCACAACTATTCGAGGTCGGGCAATAGAATTTTGGTGTTAATGCATGTTAGAGACATAGTATTATGGGCTATACTCATGAAACATACCACACACAAAAAGAATATGCAAAAGAGGTGGCCTAATCTCATCCATACTCATGTTAATTTTTCAATCAACTAGCTTTAGGACTTTGAAATATCATAGGCCAGATGAGATGAATACATAAAGAAGGGGAATAAGATGAAGAGGGAGGGGAATAGATGAAAACTCAAATTGATCAAAGGAGGACTTTTACCAAATTAATATCATCCATTCATTTTGGGAGATGGAATGTACATTCCATCAATCCCCTAAATCCAATAATATTAACTTGACAAAGTCAAATCAACCTTGACCAAGGCCCAACAACAAGAGTCAAACGCAAACAAGTCACCACAATTGGTCAACAAAATTATTTGGCATTTATTCAAATTAAAAAAATACTAAAATAATATATTTAAATTAAATATGGTTTGTCAAATTCCTAAAACCTCATCAAAACACCAAATAAATGGTCATGAGATTTATCATAGGTCAAACAAGGTCAAAGGACCTTGGAGAAAAAATTTCAGAATTTTTGAAGACTTAAAAGTATTTTTAAACAATTAAAAACAAATGCAAAATCAATTAAATCATGAAAAATATTAATAATGATCCAAAAAATAGTTTTAATTCAGAATATGAAAGAGGAAATTATTTGAAATTTTTTGGTGAAACTCTCGTATTTTTTGGATCAATATTAAAATTAATATGAATTAATGAAAATAAAGTAATTAAAATGCAATTCAAATAATCAGAAAAAACGTGGACCACTTGATCTCCCTCATTAATTAAGGTGGCAGATCAAGTGGCCACCAGCGCGCGTTCCATGGTGTACTTGAGTCAACGCGGCATAGGCTTGGTATTTAAAAGCAACGCACGAGATTAAAACAAATTGAAAAAGATCAATGGCTTTGAACCATGCCAACACATCACCGGCGTCCAAAGACCGGTCATCTTCTCCGGTGACCCTGGCCGGACTGGTTCACTCATCACCATCAAGAAAATGAAAAAGGAGGACATGATTTGAAAGAAAAAATGGCGTAGAGCACGAATCTGACCTCAATTTTAACTAACTCCACATATATAGAAAGATATGAGGAGTTGAATTTTGAGGTGTGTCAACTGAGTTGCTTCGATTTAACCTCTAAGCAACTCAATCTTCTTGCCTACATT
The DNA here is from genome assembly GCF_024323335.1 of Lathyrus oleraceus. NCBI lineage: Eukaryota > Viridiplantae > Streptophyta > Magnoliopsida > Fabales > Fabaceae > Lathyrus > Lathyrus oleraceus. The sequence goes on along the minus strand of NC_066580.1, from coordinate 431,527,383 downwards.
GGTAGGACTTCAGACAACCAAGGATCCAAGAGAATTTAGTGGAATTAAGAGAGAATCGAAGAGATGAAATTTTCTGGAAAATACCTTCAATGTAGGTCTGGATTCAACTGTTCTGGCTTTGGCTTGTGCTTGATCTTGCTCAATATGCTTGCAGAAGTGGATTACAATGCACAAAAGGTCTTGGATCCTTGGAGTTTTGAATCTCAAAACAGTGAGAATTCAACTCAATTTCCAATGGAAATTCTCAGGATTATCCTCTCAAATGGAAGGGTTAGGGGTTTAGGATCAAAGCTGGCGTGAATGTGTGTTGAATTCTGAGCATATGGAGCTCTATTTATAGCTGGATCATGTGATATTTGCACCTTCCAAATGACTTTCCAAAATTAGCAATGAGTGATGCATGGGTGCATGGGTGTGTACAGGTCCATGAGATCATTCCATTCGATCCATAATTGAGTGTAAAAGAGTTTGAAATCAACTTGGAGTGCAAGGCAATTGTACACAACTGTTTGAAGTTTGATCTTTGCCAAATGATAATGCAATGATCATGCCATGCGCAGCCCTAGCAAATCTTGTCCAAAATGGATGAAATTGGACTTTTTGAAAGGTTAGATCAAGAGGAACAACTTTCATGTTAAACACTTTTTCATTTGGAGCTTGGAACATGATGAACTTTGAGGTGGAAGTTTGGAAATTTCAACATATTGAAAAAAATTCTAAGTGTCAAGCCATATATCTCAATATTCCACTTTGCTTAATTTTTTATGTGAGCTTCAAATGAGAAATGTGTCTTTATAAAAGTTGTAGATCTTTCAAAGACCTTCTAAATGGTCACCAATTTCATGTAATTTGGATTTGAAATGATAGAGTTATGCATTTTTGAATTTTGGAAAAATCACTTGTTCAATGGTATAGGTCAAAAGTGACTTATAATGTAGCCTCATATCACATGCTCATAAAAGTTGAATTAGCTCTCACTCCAAACATCAAAGTTGAAGTAGACATTTTGAATTTGATTTTTAAACTTGGAAATCTTTAATATCATAAAAATTGAGCAAGTTATGGCCTTGTGAAGTTGACTTTCAAATTAGGGTTTAGACAAAATGACCTACAATGTTTCAACATAGAAAGTGATTTTCCAAGAAAAACTAGCTCTAGATCTCAACATGAAAGTTATTTGGAATGTCATTTAGAGTAACGTTTCTCTTGAAATCATTTTCATATGGTGAAAATTGTAGGATATAGGGTCTAGGGAGATCCAGTTTTGATCAGATGAATTCATCTGGCCAACCACCATCAACCAACTTACTAACCTTCAATTCTTTGGACTTTCTTGGCCCATGGTAGATCATATATGCATAAGATGATGAATTTTGAATTTTCCATTAAGAAATTTGATCAACTGGTGAGTTATCTTGTTGGAGAAGTTACTCAAGATACTCATTCAAACTAGGGTTTCCAAGGCAAATCACCCTTAAACTCTTGAAGAAAACTTGATCAATATAACATGTAGGAATCATTGGGACTCATATATGATGCTCATAACCATTATTGGATCAAATCATGGTTGTGCTCTTTGTCATGAGGGTCTTAAACCCTAAATATGAACTTGATAGATCAATGGAGATCATGCCCTACCTACGAAAGAGTTAGGCAAATGCAAAGACATATTTTTGTACTTTGGTTAGTAAAATGATAATATACAAGTATGATACAATCACATGGTGCTTGGTGATCTCTCCCAAAACAAACCCAATGAAAGAGGGGTAAGGAGAATGTCAAGGTATGATCCCAATGCTAATGCTTATGATGAAATCACATGAGGGATCTTAGGGTCAAAATTGGGGTCTTACAGTTGCCCCTATTTAAGAACATTCTAAATGAGGAGGCGAAGGTTAAAATCTTCATGTCGACTTAGTAGAATGGGCTTAAATAACAACACATATAAACAAATTTTGGTCCCTAAAAGACCTCATGATGCATATGATATGAATGCAAAAGTTAATGCTCTGTGGGGAAATATTGCCACAAAGGAAAAGAAATCAGAGAGACCGAAGGTCCGCAGGAGTATAATGCATTCCGTAAGGAAAACTCACTAGGGAGACAAAGACTCTAGGGGATAAAGGAGTTATGCGTAGGCCAGACTACGACTTAAAACTACTGGGGGACTCGAGGAATTCCATACGAAATGGAAAAGACTCAGTCGGGGAACAAAAACATCTGCAGGGGATATGAGTAAGTCAGGATAAAACTGAAGTGCTTGAATCATGCAGGAAAAGCGATTTCACTAAGGAAATGCACACTCAACTCAACTGGGGAAGAAATAAACTTCAACATAAGAGGAGTAGAAATCTATTATCTACTACCTGTTACTGGGTGAGAAGATAATAAAAATCTGACAGAGAGGACATTCGGTATCGATTAAGATGAACATATCAAGGATGACTCGCTGGGGACTGCCAGGAAGGAGTATTCATTACCGGTTACTGGGTAAGAATAACCTTGCTGGGGAGAACTGCGGAAAATAGGATTTACAACTACCCGTTACTGGGCAGAAGACCAAGGGTGAGAATATCCGTCATCGGTTAAGATGAACATATCAAGGATAAACTCGACAAGGAAGAAAATCCGTCACCGGTTAGGATGAACATATCAAGGATAGACTTGCCTGGGACATGTCAAGGAGGATACCCGTCATCAATTAAGATAAACATATCAAGGATAAACCAACTGAACAAAAAGTAGGAATTGCATCTATCGAATGCTGGATAGAAGACCGTCAAAGAGAAAATCTGTCATCGGTTGAGATGAACATATCAAGGATAGACTCTGAGAGGGGAGAAAATAGGAATTACATCTATCAGTTACTGGATAGACTACCAAGAGAGAATCCTCCACTGGTTAAAGTGAACAAATCAAGGATAAACTCTGTGGAGGGAAAAAAAGAAGGATTTACAACTACCATTTACTGGGTAGAAGACCGCAAAGAGAAGGAAACTCGTCATCGGTTAGGATGAACATATCAAGGATTAACTCTCTGGGGAACAAAATAGGGATTATAACTACCTTTTTACTGGGTAGAATACCAAAGGTGAGAATACCCGTCATCAGTTAGGATGAACATATCAAGGATAAACTCAGGCAAGGGAGAAAAAGATATCCGTCATCGGTTAGGGTGAACATATCAAGGATACACTTCCTGGGGAATCAGATCCACTAGGGACTCTATTGATGGGAAAACTGGGATACTTTTGTCGGGTATTGGGCAAGAAGTAACAAACTGCAAACTAAGAAGAATATTACCAGTTACTGGGTAATAAGCTCTTAGGAGACTCAATGCATCTATCTAGGTAAGAGCTAGAAAGAAACAATCAATCAAGACTCAATCCAATGAGGACATAACTCAAGAGGAGTGGTTCCATCCAGATAAACAATTGGGGAGGAAACTTATGTAATAATCATCCACGAGGAAACAACTTAGTGGGGAAAAGGGGAAAGATTAAATTTTTTCTGCCTAAGGGGCTAACGCTCTACAATTGAGGGAGGATAGACACTGAAACTTGTAACACCCCAAAATTTGTCCTCCTCATTCATGCATTCATTTAGCATTTCATATTGCATTTCATCATGTCAATCAGAATTAGATCCAAGAAACTTAAAAAAAAATATAATAATAATAATAATAATAATAATTTTTTACAAAAATAAATAAATAAATAAAAATAATAAAAATAAATAAATAAAATATAATAGAAAAATTTGGACTTGGACCTCTCTCATTTGAGCCCACAAAGCCATGAAAATCAGGTTATAAAAGAGGGAGATCAGACAGAAAAAGGAAGAGAAGCAAAATACTCTGAGGTTTCCTTGGAACAAAACCCTGGACAAAACCTGACAGAGAACTCAGAGCAACCCCCAGGCAGCTCTGAAAAATTCAATCTGACTCACACATTTTCATCTCACGCAAACCCTAACATTGCCTTGCAAACCCAGCCATGCCATTTGATTTCAACCGATCTCTCCAATCAGGTTTGCCCTTATTCCCATTACCTTTATGCTCTTAATTTGGATCATCTGAATGTATGAGGTATGATGGATGAATTTCATTAGGTTTTTCATCCATGGGTTTAATATGTATATGAATGTATAAACAATGCCTTGAATGTTTAACCGTTTAATTTTTGAGTGTATGCCACAGGGTTTGAGGTTTCTGAAACCATACTATTATCCATGAAAAAAATGCTTATCGTGTTTCACTAACCCTTTTGTTGAGTTTTTGTGAGGACTCACAGACTCTTGCAGAGATGGTTTGCATGGTTTTCCCACTTTATTTGTGGGATACCCCCTGGAGGTTCATTTCGATTACCTATACTGACTCACCTTTCTTTGATGGCATTAGCTTGGGAGATCCCTGGGTTTCTTACTCCTTTAATTGTTGTTACTTCAGATCTTTATCCGTGTGGTACTTTTACCTCTTTTCCGCATTTTATCGCTTTCTTAGCTGGAAGACCTCGATAGGAGGCATTTGTTTTCTTTTGTTTATTTACTTCTGAGCCCCTTGTTGGCACATTTACTTTATACATGTTTGTTTTGTATGTGTTCGTATCCCTGCAGGTAGCGCGGTTCCTTCGTCAAGGACTGCCTTTTTGCCCTTGAGCATCCCAAACCCTAAAACCCAAAGCAACACGTTAACTCCTACTACAGGCGAGTAAGTCTCCAAAGGTCGAGCATCCGGTAGATTGCGTAGTGACGTCGTTCGTCCAAAACCCAATCCATAACCCCGTAGTTAGCCGAACTACATTTTACTCTGATTCTCAGGCCAGATGAGATACGTAGGCATAAGACGCGATGTCTTAGCGAGCACAATTACCCTTAACCCCTAGGTAGCCGAGCTACGAAGACTCTGATTCTCATATTCAGATGAGATACGTATGCAGTGGATGCGACATCCGCGCGAGTCATTTTCATTTAACCCCCTTTTTTAGTAAATAACACATTAGATAAACCCACATCCTTTAGACAAGAACTACAAAAGTGGATCCCGTAGAGTACTACGGATGCGTAGGGGTGTTAATACCTTCCCTTTGCATAACCGACTCCCGAACCCAAGATTTGGTTGCAAGACCCCGACTTGTCCTTTCCTTTTTCAGGTTTACTTCGAGCGTTTCCTTTCCCTCCTTTGGGATGAATAACGCTTGGTGACGACTCTTCTGTCATTTTCTTTCGCCGGTTGTTTTTTCGCGCACTGTATTTTTCAGGTTGCGACAACTGGCGACTTTGCTGGGGAGAGAAAGAAGTTGACCTCTTGCTGGTCCATCTTCCCTAAGCGAGTCCCTCCTAGCTTGTGTGATTTCTTGTTTATTGGGTGTTCATGCTTTTGTACATTTATTTGCTTACCTGCTTGCATGCATCTGTTGTATCTGTTGGATCTGTTTGTTTGTTTGTTGGGATGGGGTGTTCTATGAGAGATAAGCCCATTACCCAGGCTTGAGTGTACACACAGGTTTTAGAGTTGATAATCATGAGGCTTGCGTGGTGTGTTGCTACGTTAAGTCGTTCGTGAAGAACCACACCCAGACGAGGTTTCTTTTGGATATATTATGTCTTACGGGTGTTCCGTAACGGCAGGATGTTCCTTTAGAAATCGTCGACTCTGGTGACCATTTCCCGAGAACTCAGTCGAGGCCTCTCCTCCGAGACGTGATTATGTTAGCTCTGGTGGGCGCATTCTCGCTGCTCAATCCGAGGATCCCGAGACTGGGAACTTGCTATTAGGATGTCCTGTTGAGGGGAGTCAATGGAGGTCTTTTGTCCCGTAATAATACCAAACCTTCAGTGGTAAACGTATTATTCGCGACTGAAGGGCTGAAGCTGACGAACTTCTGTTCTTAGAACCTACCAGTGAGGGGCGGGCTAAATTCAGGAAACCTTAACCTCCAACCAACCCGGTTTTCTGGAGCAGAGTTTTGGTCTTGTATTATATTCCTCAGTGAATTTCTCTCCAGGCAGTGCAACCTGACAGATGTTCAAGCGGATCCATCAATTCTGATTGACATGCCTTTGCATTGCATAACATCATCTGCATATTTGCATCCAACATCTCATGCTTATTCATTTGCAGGGTATTCCCTTTCAAAACGGGGGTGCCTTAAAACTGAACAAGCAGTGCATCGCATACCATGCATATTAACCCTTGTCTGTTTTGCAGGTGTCACCGTAGTGTCTAATGTTTGTTCCCTGTATCAGGCAGTTATTGGTTCCAAGCGAGTCCACAGGTACCCGACAAAAGAAAATCGTCCACAGCTAGCGATGGACCAAGTACAGAAAGAGCTGGCTGATATGCGTGAAAGGATGGATCAGTTCATGACATTGATGACTGGTATGGCAGAAGGCCAGGAAAAGCTGAGGGAATTGGTTGAGCAACCGAGACCCGATCCGGAGGTGGAGATACCAAATGCTGAGGGAAACCCTGGTAACCCTGGGAACGCTGATAACCCTGTGAACACTGGTAACGCGGGTAATGCAAATGCTGATGGAAACCCGGGTAATGTTGGCAACACAGGGAATGTTGAAAATGGTATTGGCGGAAGGTACAATGTGAATCAAGGAATTCGGATTAACGGGCGCCCCGTTACTGAAGATTATCCGTATGATCAATTTTCTTTGCACGACGAGGCCCTCGAGACCACTCGCCGTATGGATGAGCTTGCTGAGAAGCTCAAATCTTTGGAGTCTCAAAATTCCTTAGGCTTTGATGTCACAAATCTTGGTCTGGTTCAGGGAGTAAGGATTCCTCACAAGTTCAGACCCCCTACTTTTGAGAAATACAACGGAGCTTCTTGCCCACGCACTCATCTCCAATCTTATCTGGGAAGGTTGGGAGCTCACACGGAAGATGAAAAGCTGTGGATGTACTATTTTGAAGACAGCCTAACTGGAGCTTCTCGTGAATGGTATTCTCATTTGTCTCGTACTACCATCAAGAGCTGGAAAGACTTGGCAGAGGCTTTTGTCAAGCAATATCAATACAACTTGGACACGGCTCCAAATCGGACCTTGTTGCAAGGTATGTCTCAGACTGCCAAGGAAACCTTTAGAGAGTATGCTCAGTGTTGGAGACAGATTGCTGCGTCTGTCCAACCCCCTATGTCTGAAAGGGAGATGGCGGACATGTTCATGAACACTCTTCAAGGCAATTATATTGAGAGATTGGTTGCTTGCCCGTCAATCAGCTTTGCAGAGATAGTAATTGCTGGAGAAAGAATCGAGAGTCTGTTGAAGATGGGCCGAATTCAAGACAATAGTGCTTCCAACTCATCAAGTCCCAAGAGACCGTTTGTTGGTAACGGTCAGCGAAGAAAAGAAGGCGAGGCAAGCATTGTGTATGCCGGCAGAGGCAGGGGTAGAGGACGCCCTAATTATTATCAAGATCAAGTGGCCGCTGTCACTATTCCAACACCTGTTCCTCAACCGCAATACCATCCGCAACAACAACCCAGGTACAACAATCAACAACAAGGAGGTAATCCGGGTCAGCAGAGACACTACCAACAACGTCCAAGGCAGACGGACCGGGTCATCGAGCCAATCCCAATGCCTTATTTAGTATTACTCCCCAAGCTGATTGACATGAATCTGGTTACGTTGAGAACTCTGGCCCCACCAATCGATCCTAATAATTTGCCTAGAGGTTATGATGTCAACGCCAGATGTGCTTTTCACTCCAACGCACCTGGCCATACTACAGATAATTGCAAGGCTCTCTAGTTAAAGGTACAAGATTTGAGAGATGCCCAGGCTATCAATTTTTCTCCGGTGCCTAATGTTATCCAGAACCCAATGCCGGCTCACGGCGGGCAGAGGATTAATGCTGTTGATAGTGGGGAAACTTTGAATTTGGTTTCTGATGTGACTAAGGTGAAGACTTCGCTATCGGTGGTTAAAGACCGACTTCTGAAAGGACAAATTTTCCCGGGCTGTGGGGAAGAATGCAGAAATTATCAAGCTGCCGAAAACGGATGTGACAGTTTGAGAAGGGGTATTCAGCAACTGATAGATGAAGGTTGTCTTCAGTTCGATCAGGCCCGTCCAGTGAAGAATGATGTATCGACGGTGACGTTTTATTTCACTCCTGAAGAAATATGTGTTCCCGAGAGACTCGCTTCGGCAACAATATATTCCCCAGAAAGTACAGAACCAGCAGCGGTGAACATCGAAAGTTCAGCACCAGTTACAATTTACTCTGACAGCCCTCAACCGACTTTGGTTGGTCCGATCACCATCACAATACCAGGACCCGTTCCGTATGAGAAAGACAGTGCTATCCCGTGGCACTATGGGGCTGATATCTACTGCCAGGGGCAGAAAGTTAACGAAGAAGACATTGACATTGGTAGCTCCGATGTAGACAATGTTGGAGGGGTTGGTGGCTTCACTCGCAGTGGACGCCTATTTGCATCATCAACATTATGCGCGAATACTGAAGCCGAGGCAGCTGCCAAGGCTAAAGGGAAACAGATGGCCGCCGAAGAGGTTACTACTGAGGAAGATCCTCCTAAGACCGCATTCGAGAAGGAAGTGGATGAGTTTATGAGGATTATCAAGAAAAGTGACTACAAGGTAGTCGACCAGCTAAATCAGACACCCTCAAAGATCTCCATTCTCTCACTATTGCTGTGCTCTGAGGCGTACAAAGCAGCCTTGTTGAAAGTACTGAATATGGCCTATGTTTCACCAGAGATAACTGTTAACCAGCTGGAGTCGGTAGTTTCCAATGTAAACGCTAGTCGGGGGCTAGGTTTCACCGATAATGACCTGACATCTGAGGGCAGGAATCACAACAAAGCCTTGCATATCACAATGGAGTGCAAAGGGGTGATGCTTTCCCATGTTTTGGTTGATACAGGCTCTTCTCTGAATGTTCTTTCAAAGAAAGCCTTAATGAAGTTGGATTGCGATGACACCATCCTGAGGCCAAGTAACTTAGTTGTGAGGGCTTTTGATGGCTCTAAGAGAGCTGTCTTTGGCGAAGTTGAGTTGCCAGTTAAGATTGGACCGCAGGTATTCAAGAGTACCTTTTATGTGATGGATATCCAGCCTGCCTATAGCTGTCTGCTAGGTCGGCCTTGGATTCATGTTGCCGGTGCTGTTACTTTTACCCTCCACCAGAAGCTCAAATATGAACTAGAAGGTCAGGTCGTCACTGTCTGTGGTGAAGAGTATATTTTTGTTAGCCACCTGTCTACATTTAAGTATGTAGAGATGGACGGCGAGATGCACGAGATGCTGTGTCAGGGCTTCGAAGCCATAAACATCAATGGGGTCGCGCCCGAAGCTGTCTTTTCACCTGAGTTTGAGAAGGTCGGGACTTCTATCTCTTCATACAAGCAAGCTGTCGAAGTGGTTAAAGTTGGTAATGCCCACGGCTGGGGCAAATTTGTGGAGCCAGTCATCAAAGAAGACAAGTTTGGATTGGGGTATGCTCCGGGATCACAGAAGAATGAAATCGGTACTCTCTCCAGCGGGGGTTTGGTTTCTCCCCACATCGTCAATGCTGCAGATGAAGACAAGGCTGACAGCGACTGTGACTTAGATAGCTGGATTCGCCCGTGTGTCCAGGGAGAAAAGCTCGACAATCGGTCGTCTGAAAAAACCGTCCGGGTTACTCTACTGAAAGAGTGATTTTTATTGTTTTCCTTTATTATATGCATAATAAAGTCTTACACTTTGCCCAAGGTGTAACGGCTCATTTGTAGGGCCATCCATTTAGTTACATTTCACAATTATTTTTATCATCAATAAAGGACGGCTTTTGCAAACAATTTTGTGTTCTCTTTCTTTCAGTTTTTTTTACTTTTACAAAAAAAAAATGGCAATGTTTCTTTTTTCATTTTTTCTTTCTTTCCAAAAAAAAAATCTTTCATTCTAAGGTAAAGCATGATCCTCCATCATGCAGAGCGGACCACCCGGATCTCACTACTAACGACACTGCTATGGCCAAGTATGACTTCGACAATCCTATCTATTAAGCCGAAGAAGGGGTTGAGGAAGATTGTGAATTGCCTGAAGGGTTAGCCAGATTGTTGAAACAGGAGGACCGAGCTATTACACCTTATCAGGAGGTGATTGAGACCGTCAACATCGGTACCGCAGACGACAAGAAAGAGATCAAGATCGGGGCAAGTCTACAGGCCGAGAGGAAAAACCGTTGATCATGTACTTGACTGTGTTAGAAAGGTCAATGGGTTGTGTGCTCGGTCAGCATGACGAGTCAGGTCGAAAAGAGCATGCAATATACTACCTTAGCAAAAGTTTACCGACTGTGAACAAAGATACTCATTGCTCGAGAAAACTTGCCGCGCTTTGGCATGGGCTGCTCGCCGACTAAGACAGTACATGTTGACTCACACGACTCTATTGATATCAAAAGGGATCCAGTCAAGTATATTTTTGAAAAGCCAGCACTTACCGGAAAGGTTACTAGGTGACAAATGATACTGACAGAGTATGACATCCAATACACTTCACAAAAAGCCATCAAGGGAAGTGTCTTGTCAGACTATCTTGCAGAGCAACCGATTGATGATTACCAACCTATGAGGTTTGACTTTCCTGATGAGGACATCATGTTTCTCAAATCGAAAGATTGAGAGGAACCACTCTCGGAGGAGGGGCCTGACCCTGAATCCAAATGGGTTATGATGTTTGATGGGGCGGTCCACGTCAATGGTCGCGGAGTTGGTGTAGTGTTGATCACACCGGAAGGGGGTTCATATGCCATTTGGTTCCAGAATAACTTTTCCCTGCACCAACAATGAAGCCGAATACGAAGCTTGTATCCTAAGACTTGAGGAAGCCGTCAATATACAGATTAAAACCCTAGATGTATACGGGGATTCAACTTTGGTCATCAATCAAACCAACGGGAAATGGTATACACCTCAGCCTCATCTGGCTCCTTACAGAGACTACACGAGAAGATTGTTGACTTTCTTTTGAAGAAAACCAATTTGCTTATGCTTTGTTTACCTTGTCTTCGATGATTAAGGTGCTATGCTGGAACTACGTACCCAGAATTGACGTATCTCGGTCAGAGACGAATGAAGAAAGCATTTGGTCAGAAAGTGCGCCCTCGGGGGTATCAAGTCGGTGAATTGTTACTCAAAAGATTTCTTCCTCCCAACACAGATCACAGGGGCAAATGGACACCGAACTATGAGGGTCCGTACGTGGTTAAAAGGATTTTCTATGGCGGAGCTTTGATGCTAACAACCATGGATGGCGAAGGATTCCCGTCCCCTATTAACTCAGACGCAGTTAAAAAAAAATACTTCGCATAAAATAGACCCGCTGGACGATAAAAAGAATAGTCCAGGCAAAAAAAAGGGCACCCCGACGAACAAAAAAAAAGAATAAAGAGGTTCGGGCAAAAATTAGGGATATAAAAAAAGAGTACACCCGGTGAGTCGAAAACCCAAAAGGGCGGCCTAAGGCAAAAATGGGTATCCCGGTGGATTGAAAACCCGAAAAGGGGGCGATCCAGGCAAAAGTTAGGGGATAAGCGAATGACTGTGATCTGAGTTCATCAGTGTTATATCACCGTTTCATTCAATCTGGCAATCTTTGAAGGTTAAAGATCGACTAATCATCCACTTCAGAAAGCAAGATGAGCAGAGCGTCTTGAGGACATACGAGCCATAGCAGAGTCGAAACTCGGTGGGACCCCGTATCCCCATTGCCATTAGGATAGTTCTCTTTTTATAGCGATCACCTCTTTTCAGGGATCAGCTTCCTGATACCCTCGCCTATTCCTGGCACAAATTTTCTCCCCAGTAAGAGTCGAATAATTCAGTTAAAGAGCCTCTTTATTTTTCATTTATCAGTTTGTTTGCAAAAATGTCCGAATTTTTGATAAAACATATTGCATATGAACATAATGGTGGCTTTTGCAGATGATTTGCACAGGAAAACATTTAAAATTGCTTTGAATGTGCTTAATCCCGGACGGTGAATTCAAACTGAGTAATTCCCCCGAGGCATACGTGTATTTTTGGTTGCAGGTCACAGGAACCGGATGCCAAGTCATGAATCCTCATCCCCAAGCGGTTGACAAAGTCTCTCCTCAGCAGAGCATGTTCCCCGGCAGAGTTGACAGTATCCAGACTATATATCCCTAACGAAGTTGACAGTGTCAGACTGTATCTTCCTAGCAACAACGGAGTGGTTGCATAACCAACAGATGAGAGGGTGGTGTTCCCAGTGTTCATCTCATTCCCCAGCAGATTATTTTTAACAGATTTGTTAATCCCCAGCTTGAGGGCGATTAGCAAGTTCATATCCCCAGCAAAGGTCGTTTCCTACGACATTTCCCCAGGAAGTGTTTTCCCCACAGACTCTCCTCACAGAGCCTCGCCGAGCAAAGTTTCCATAGTGTCAAATCCGCGAAAAACAACCGGCGGGCTAAAACAAAACAAACAGAGCCTCCACCGTGCGTTATTTATCCCAAAAGAGGGAAAGGAAACGCTCGAAGTAAAACTGGAAAAGACATGGTCTCGCGACCAAAGAGAGATGGGATCGGGAGTCGGTTATGCGAAGGGAAGGTATTAGCACCCCTACGCATCCGTCGTACTCGACGGGATCCACGCTCAAAAAGATAGAAGAAAGGTTGCTAAAACTGCTCAAAAGAATGCACACACACATTGAAAACAACACAGGTGGGGGAAGAGAGGAACGGGCTCGCTAGGATATCGCATCCTATGCCTACGTATCTCATCTGGAATGAGAATCAGAGCTACCGTAGTTCGGCTCACGCACGCCGAAACAAAATACACGCACAGACGCTGAGACGTCAAGACAAACACACAAACAGGCAAACATGGAAACCGAATGCCAATCGCTGGACTTACATCAGACTCCGAACCAACAAACACACATAGGAAACCAACTGCCAATCGCTGGACTTACGTCAGACTCCACACAAACAAACACCAATAGGATACGGAATGCCAATCGCTGGACTTACATCCATCTCCTAACACACAAGAGGGATAACAAACAAACAAGTTACTAAGGAGTCTGGCACTCGAGCCTAGTAACTGTCAAGCAAACACACACAAAAAAGAAAAAGGGTGAACACACAGACTAGAAGGGAGTCGGGAACTCGGACCTAATAGCTGTCAAGCAAAACGCACGCAAAAAAGGAAAAGGGTGCCCGGAGAGATCTCGTACGATCTCCTGCCTACGTACCTCATCTGGTATGAGGATCAGGGCAACGTAGTTCCCCTTAACAGGGGAGAAACTTTCTCCTAACCAGAGACTGGGAAATGACAAACTAGAAGGGAGACTGACTCGAGCCTAATAGTTATCATGTAATCCACCATGGTCCTAGGTTGAGGTTTCTATCTAACTTGCACAGGCAGCAAGCTATCCTAAACAGCACAGGCAAAGCAAACATACACACAATTAGCACACACTATATACAAACAAAGTGGGCTCACACAAGGTTAGGCTGTGAAACACAAGCCAACTGGAATCGAGTGTAGTTAGCTTTTAACCCTAACATTGAGAGTTAGGGTGAAGCAAATGAAATGGGAAGTGAGGGTAAGACCTCACAGCTCTTATCCCTGGCCTGGGAGAGCTTCAGACAAATGAAAGTGGGAGTTCAGAAAGTTGGAACTCTTCTCCACATATGACTGACTCAACAAAGATCTTAGGTTAATATCCACAATGCATCAACACAAGGTGTGTGAGCAAAGTGGATGACACACTGAATAGCAGGAGATGGATTGCATATCTCTTTTATCTGCCAATTGCCTTATCAAAGGACTTTTCCTGCTTGGCACAAAAATAAACATTCACAAGCATTGCCTCTTAAGGAGGGCTTCAGACAGGTGTCTGTCCAAGTAACAGGACAGGTCTTCCAGACTACATGAAGTCAGAGAGTTATACCTATGTGGTTAAGCAACCAAGCAAAAGCAAGTTCAAATTTAACTTAAGCAACTTATGTACCTGTTGAAACATCACACAAGTCAGTTAAACTGTACAGACAAACAGACAATCATGAATATCAACAGTCAAACCCAAGGATCAAAGGCATAAGCCAACAAGTCAAACTCAAATGATTTAACAACCCTACAAAACACACAATGTTAGTAGTCAAAAGCAAGCATCAAATGCTCAAGTGAGGTTGCATCATGAACCATATAACCTGGATGTTCAACCTGAAATCAAAGCTCAAACATGAGACAAACCACTAGGTCAAGGCCTAGGGTCAAAGATGAAGAAATAATCCAAAACAGAACATGAAAATTGACATGAATCAACTTAAATTAATCAAGAACATGATCCAAAATGTCTCATCCCAATATCAATCACCAAATTCATTTCATGAACCAAATATGGCAAGGTATGCAAGTTGTGATCACATTGAGACAACAGAATGAACAAATGCGCAATAATTCAAAAATGATTCAATTAATTTTGGAAAAACTCATTGGTAAACAGAACATACAACATGATCATCACACAAAAAATTAGAGCATTTGGACATGATTAGGCATGGTAATCAAATTGTATAAGGCAAGGCAAGCAAAATCAAGCACATATGTGACACCAAATGGTACATCAACTTAGCACAAGCCTAAAACAGAAATGGTGAAAGATAAAAACCTCAAATCAAAGCCAAAACAACCTCTAACATGTCTAGAAAGAGTGTGCAAAATTTCACATCCATTGGATAAACAACCAGCATTTCACAAACATATGAAAATCAATACAATTCAAAAGCTCCCACATGACCATCCAGAATGAAAAATCTCAATCAAATCATAAATGATTCCACAAATTCCACAAAACATCATGAGCATTCACAACATGCATATCAAGCACCATACGAAAAATCAGAACATTTGGAATTCATTTGATATGGCAAATTCATCGATCAAGTTTGACATCACAAGGTGTGACACAAATTGTCACACCTAACTTAGAAAAATCATAACTCAGCAATGGCAATTGATAAAAATGCAAACTTAACACCAAAATGTCCAGAAAGATGTTTAGTTTAAGCATGTCAAATTTCATGAGCATTGGATTAAAATTGAGCATTTCACAAAGGATATGGCAAGGCAATGTCAAGATATGATACATGCACACAAACCCTAGCACCAAATATTTGCCAGCCATGCACAATTTTGGAATTAATCATCAAAAAATACTAGACAAAAAATGTGACACAATGCAAAAAACCACATATTTTTTGGATGATGATTTAATTTGTTATGAATTTTAGAAGTTAAAGAAAAAATAAAAAAAATCATGAAGCAACATGTACATGAACACATGGAGGGAAAAGAAAAATATGTGAAGGCTTTTGAAATTGTGGAACCGCCTGGAATCGAACCAGGCGCGTTTTTGAATTTGGTTTTGGCGCCCAAGCCAAAACGACGATGTTTTGGCGCCCAAACCCTAGGCGCTGCATGGCATGGATTTCGTAGCTAATCCAGAAAATTCCTAGCTAATTTCCTAGCAGATTCGTAGCAAATACTGGACAGCAAGGTTGAAGATGAAGATCATCTTCCAAATTTCCAGATTTTCAAAACATCACCAAAACTCAAAATCAAGCACAACATCATGCATTATTTTTCACGTACATCATAAATCCATGAATCAATTACACAAAAACATCATCAAATGCATGGATCGAATGAAATAAAGTTTATCATCAAAACTTCAAATGACCATATCTCACTCGTTTCAACACCAAATCACTCCATTCAAAGCTCAGTTTCATCACCATTAAAAGATCTACATGACAGGCCTAATGAATTGAAGAATTAAAGAGGTCGAAAAACCTACCTCTTGATGAGCAGTCCCTTGATTCACGCGTTTCCAAGGTTCTTGATGCTTTAGATCTTCTCCAATATACTCCTTAAGATGAATGATGATGAATATGAGGCTCAAATGCTCTTGAATCAACCAGAATTGGATTTCACCATTGTTGCTTAACCTTGATGTATGCTTCAACCTTGCCACGATTTCCTTTGAATCTTCCTTCAATCTTGCTCACAAATGCTACCAGATGATGAATTGATCAAGAAAAATGGAGTGTGTTTGAAGAATTTCAAAGAAAAAAGTGAGAGAAAATTTTCATGAACTTTTTGATTCTAGATCTAAGATTGGGAAATGTGTTGAATTCTGTTATGATTTGTGTTATATATGCTTCACTAATCATGTTTAATTAACCTAAACCAAGTGCTAATGAAAATTAATTAAATTTGGAGGTGTTTTGGCAAAAATGAGTTTTCACCCTATGCATGAAAATGCATGGTGAATAGTGCACGAATTTCCCTTCAAATCCACTCAAAATGATGTTTTGGAGCCAATGGTGATGGTCACATGTGCAAATAATTCACCAATTTTGAATTTCATTTTTCCCTCCAAAAATTAATTGAATTTTCAAATATCTATGTGAATGGAATGCATGCCATGTAATGCCAAATTTGGAAACTAGAAGTTGAAACAAGAATGTTGCAAAAAGAGCCGTCTCATTTGGACTTATGGTTTGAAAGTTATGCCCCTTTGAAGTTCCATGTTCATTTGGCCAAGATTGATCCATATCTCTTCAACCATACATGAGAAATTGATGATCTTGGACTTTTTAGAAATGGGAGAGAAAGATCTACAACTTTCATGCTCAACAAAATTCCATTTGAAGCTTTCTTGATGATGTAACCTTGAGTTGAAAACCTTTCCATTTTTGGCGATTTCAAATTATAAGTCACTTTCTATTTTTGGAAAGTTTTGCCCTGACTTTAAATTCTTCAATGTTGATGTTTGAAATGTCAAATGAGACTTGTTTGAATATGAATGAAGTATTTCTAACCACTTCCCACCTCCAAATCCAATAGTTGACTTTTTCAGTTGATAGATGACTTGGTCATGCACAGATGAACTTGGGCCTCAATCTCCTGATGAAATGGCTCCAAAATGAAACCCTAGCTTATACAAGCTCAATAAAATCATATGATGATCCCCCTCTCAATGAAGACCTCATATCCTTGAAAAACCCTGATTGGCATAATGCAACTGATTAGGGTTGACCAGAGGTCAAAACCCTAATCCCAAGGAACATGATCAGGAATAATGAACCTCTTGGTGATGATGATGTATCCATGATGATGGTAATGTACCATTGCAATCAAGATAGTGATCAATCTCCTTGAAGAACCAAGAAACCCTAATTGAAGCACAAACCCTCAGACGGCTAGTGATCAATTCATGAGACCCTCAGGCTTGCGTCTCTTAACCTCTCCATCTTCTGAGAAAGACCTAGGAGGATGACTTGCTTATTGCTTCCACATGATATACAAATATGCAATACTAATGCCCTAAAAATGAAATGCAATATGCTAAGCTAGTCCCAAGAGAGGACGACAAATTTTGAGGTGTTACAGCTGCCCCTATTCAATCCACTGTGAACCTGTCGATATGAATAGCCTCAGCTTTCAGATGATCAGGGTGAAGAGTGATTGAATACCAAGAACAGACGAACAATTTGCACTCTGATGGGAAATAATTAACAATGCCTGTCAGAATCGGCAAAGAAGCAATCTCAAAAGAAACATCCATCTAGTACGGAGAAAGTCGGCCTGAATACCGGAACAGGAATTCGCCTTGGATACCAAAATAAATGGTAACACAGGAATAACCATGGCCTGAACGCCGCTCGTCAGTCTGAATACTGAACATCATAGTATGAAAGTATTGATATCTGTCTGAACACCGAGAGATTGGCCTGAATGCCCAAAAACTGGCCTGGATGCCACTTTGGTCTGAATACCGCTTCGGTCTGGATACCGGGAAATTGGCCTGAAAGCCACAAGCTGCATCGATATGAACTTCGGAAGCTTCTTCGATCTGAAAATCGGAAACTGGTCTGAATACCCACCTCGGTCTGAATGCCCGCCTCGGTCTGATCACCGGAAAACTGGCCTGAATGCCACAAGTACGTCAACCTGAACGTCGGAAACTTCTTCGATCTGAAAATCGGAAACTGGTCTGAATACCACCTCGGTCTGAATACCCGCCTCGGTCTGATCACCGAAAAACTGGCTTGAGTGCCACAAGTACGTCAACCTGAACGTCGGAAACTTCTTCGATCTGAAAATCAGAAACTGGTCTGGATACCACCTCGGTCTGATCACCGGAAAACTGGCCTGAGTGCCACAAGTATCTCAACCTGAACGTCGGAAACTTCTTCGATCTGAAAATCGGAAACTGGTCTGAATACCACCTCGGTCTGATCACCAGAAAACTGGCCTGAGTGCCACAAGTACTTCAACCTGAACGTCGGAAACTTCTTCGATCTGAAAATCGGAAACTGGTCTGAATACCACCTCGTTCTGAACACCGGAAAACTGGCCTGAGTGCCACTTTGGGCTGAATACCGGAACTGGTCTGAATACCACCTCGGTCTGAACACCGGAAAACTCGTCATGCCTGTCAGCATCGGCAGAAAGGAACAGTGATACATGAGACGGCACGCGTGCCAACGACCCATGCTGGGGATAACAAGCCACGAACCGGCTATTCTCTATTCAACCCTAGCCAACGAACACTTTGCGTTTAGCTGGGGATTATCTCCCTCTATTCTCTTTACTTTTTGGACCCCGAAACTTCTTGAATTATCATTTCCATCTCCGCCCGACAGAAATCCTTCCTCCAATATCACACTACTGGGGAATACTGTTAATCATGATGATAAACTCCGCAGAGTAACATCTTCACCTTCTGGCGAAACCACCTCTCAAACAATAACCACGGTCTGAGACTAGCTTATGCTTGCAATGCTGATGCATGATATTTTTTAGCGTAATGCTCCATAACCCTGGAAATGCTACGCAATTAGCTATGCAATATGCTATGCTGATCTACATGATGAATGTATAAAAAGTATTCCCCTCAAGGGACTCTTCTGGGGAGCTCAAGGCACTCTGCTGAGGAACTCGACAACACTCCAATCTCCACCCCACTGGGGAATAGCACTGCTGCTGGGAAATAGGCCATCCTTACCAGGAATAACCTCCTCTGCACCCAACCCGCTTGGGGACTTCGCTGGGGAAAGAACCACCAACGCACTCTGTGGGGAAACCAACAATCTCTGACTTGCCGGGGATACAACGATCCCGACTCTGCTAGGAGAAACCACCACCAATAGATACCTCCGCTGGGAAACAGCAACCTTCAGGCCTAGCTGCTGAGGAAACACCGATCTAAAACCTGCTGGGGAGATAACCATCCCGACCCTGCTAGGGAAGACACAGACCTCGAATCTGCTGAGGAGGTAGCAATCCCGACCCTGCTTGGAGAAACCGGGAAGTTCTGGCACTGAACACCCGTCGACTCGTCGAACCATGGTACTCAACATCCAAATCCGGTGTCAGCTTTCCAATTTTGAGAACTCCCAGACTCGTCTGGACTTTTCTGATTCATCACCTTGTATTCCCGACTGCTCCATACTCTACGAAGAGCGAACTCCTTAGATTGGTACAAACTTTCTAATCTTTAGACTTTGAAGAGTCTTCTTGATTAATATCCAGGATCGTCGTACGTCTTTCCATCGTCTTTTCACCATTCTTCCATTTATTCATCCCTGATTGGACTCCACGGGGATCTTTTGTCAAAAGCTTCCACATCACAACCTGCAAGTGAGCGACAACATCTAACAGTACCTTCAAAAGAGATCGTTAGATAAAAACGTGCCCCAGGCGTGTCGAGATTCAACACTTGGGTCGCTCAACCTTCCGAATAAGATTTCAAATTTTCAATCTTATAAGCACGCATTGGAAGGGACCTATATGTTTTAAAATGCAAAGATTATTTATCACAAACAATTTGATGTTTTTGCAATCAAAGCGGTAATGAAAACAAAAACAAAATTATTTGACTGAATATGCATTTTATTGATTGAAAAAGTGTGGCTCAACATTGAGCAATACAAAGGAAGCAATTCCTGAAAAGAGGTAATTGCGCACAAAAGGAAAAATCTATCCTAATGGCAATGTGAAACCACGATCTCATCGAGTTCCAACTCGGTTACACCCCATATGTCCTCAGACTCTCCGTACTTTCTGCCTTCTGAACAAAACGTTTCCGACTGATCCCTACCGGGGATTATCCACGTGTCATATCCAAAGTACAAACGATCATGCCAGACGCAGTTGTTCGTTTCAATCCCTCTTTTGCCTGGACCGCCCTTTCGGGTTTTCAGTCCACCGGGATACCCTTTTTTGCCCAAGTCGCCTTTTCCGGTTTTCGACTTGCTGGGTGTACAATTTTCTTTTTTATCCCTAATTTTTTCCCGAACCTTTTCATCTTTCTTTAGGTTCGCTGGGATGCCCATTTTTGCCTGGACTATTTTATTCTTTTCGTCCAGCGGGTCTCTTATACGAAGTATTTTTTAACTGCGTCCGCATTCACAGGGGATGGGAAATCTTCGCCATCCATGGTCGTTAACAACAAGGCTCCGCCAGAGAAAACCTTCTTGACCATAAACGGACCTTCATAATTGGGTGTCCACTTGCCCCTTCGATCGTTTTGAGGAGGAAGGATCCTTTTCAGCACCATATCACCTACGTGATACACACGAGGTCGTACCTTTCGGTCAAAAGCACGCTTCATCCGCTGCTGGTACAACTGCCCATGACAGATGGCCGCCAGCCTCTTTTCCTCAATCAGGCTCAACTCTTCATACCGGGTTCTTACCCATTCAGCCTCTTGCAATTTCACGTCCATCAGAACTCTCAAAGAGGGAATTTGAACCTCGACTGATAGCACAGCTTCCATTCCATATACCAACGAGAAAGGCGTTGCCCCAGTAGATGTACTCACCGAGGTTCGATACCCGTGCAACGCAAACGGCAACATCTCATGCCAATCCTTATAGGTTACAACCATCTTCTGCACAATCTTCTTAATATTCTTATTGGCCGCCTCAACCGCCCCATTCATCTTCGGACGATAGGGAGAAGAATTGTGATGCTCAATCTTGAATTCCCGGCATAGTTCTGCCATCATCTTGTTATTCAAATTAGAACCATTATCAGTAATGATTCTTTCGGGAACCCCATATCTGCAAATGATGTCTCTCTTGAGAAATCTGGCGACGACCTGCTTTGTCACGTTCGTATAAGAGGCTGCTTCCACCCACTTGGTGAAGTAATCAATAGCCACTAATATGAACCGGTGCCCATTCGAAGCCGTAGGCTCAATCTTCCCAATCATATCAATGCCCCACATAGCAAACGGCCATGGAGACGATATCAAGCTCAACGGATTTGGAGGCACGTGCACCTTGTCGGCATAAATCTGGCATTTATGACACTTCCGCACGAAATTGAAACATTGGGCTTCCATTGTCATCCAATAATATCCTGCCCTCAGCAGCTTCTTCACCATTGCATTCCCACTGGCATGGGTACCGAACGACCCTTCGTGAACCTCTTTCATCAACTGGCTTGCTTCTTTATCATCAACAAATCTGAGCAAGACCCAATCAAAATTCCTCTTATCCAAAACCCCATCCTTGTTCAAGTAGAACACCATGGCCAACCTCCTCAGAGTCTTTTGATCCTTCTTAGATGCTCCCTCAGGATACTCTTGGGTCTCCAGATAGCGCTTCATATCGAAATACCACGGCTTTTCATCATCAGGCGCTGTGTCAACAGCAAACACATAAGCCGGTCTATCCAGACGTCCCACCTCAACACTGGGAAACTGATTCCACCATTGCACCTTAATCAAGGCGGCCAGAGTAGCCAACGCATCTGCCAACGGATTCTCTTCTCTAGGCACATGATGCATCTTCACCTTGGTGAAAAACGTCAACAATCTCCTCGTATAATCCCGGTATGGAACTAAATGAGATTGATGCGTATACCATTTTCCGTTAACTTGGTTCACAACCAAAGCTGAATCTCCATATATAACAAGGTTCTTGATCCTCAAATCAATCGCCTCTTCTATCCCCAGAATACAAGCTTCGTATTCAGCCACGTTGTTGGTGCACTCAAATGTCAGCCGGGCAGCAAAAAGAATGTGGGATCCTTTCGGCGTAACCAAAACAACACCAACACCGCTACCATTCACGTTAACGGCCCCATCAAACATCAAAATCCATTCGGACTCAGGGTCAGGCCCCTCCTCCGGGATCGGTTCCTCACAATCTTTCGATTTGAGAAACATGATGTCCTCATTAGGGAATTCAAACTTCATCGGTTGATAATCCTCAATGGGTTGCTGGGCGAGGTAATCAGACAATACATTCCCCTTGATTGCTTTCTGAGAGGTATGCTGGATATCATATTCTGTCAAAATCATTTGCCACCTCGCAACTCGTCCGGTCAATGTTGGCTTCTCAAAAATATACTTGATTGGATCCATCTTGGAAATCAATAAAGTGGTATGAACCAACATATACTGCCTCAGTCGGCGAGCAGCCCAGGCCAAAGCACAACATGTTTTCTCGAGCAGTGAATATCTTGTTTCACAATCGGTAAACTTTTTGCTAAGGTAGTATATGGCATGCTCTTTTCGACCAGACTCGTCATGCTGCCCCAATACACACCCCATAGACCCCTCGAGGACTGTCAAGTACAGGATTAACGGTCGTCCCTCCACAGGAGGCATCAGAATCGGAGGCTCCTGCAAATACTCTTTTATTTTTTCAAATGCCGCTTGGCAATCATTATTCCACCTGACCGTTTGATCTTTTCTTAACAACTTGAAGATCGGTTCACACGTGGCTGTTAGGTGAGATATGAACCGTGAAATGTAGTTCAATCTACCTAAGAAACCACGAACCTCTTTCTCCGTTCTCGGTTCAGGCATTTCTCTTATTGCTTTTACTTTAGCAGGATCAACCTCGATTCCCTTTTCACTTACAATGAACCCCAGCAATTTACCGGACCGCACTCCGAAAGTGCACTTATACGGATTCAACCTCAGTCTGAACTGTCTCAATCGGTCGAACAACTTGGCCAGATCTACCAAATGCCCCTCTTCTGTCTGGGACTTTGCTATCATGTCATCAACATAGCATTCGATTTCATGATGAATCATATCATGAAACAAAGTCACCATGGCTCTCTGATAAGTAGCACCGACGTTCTTGAGACCGAATGGCATCACCTTGTAACAAAAAGTGCCCCACGGTGTGATGAACATTGTTTTCTCCATATCATCTGGCGACATTTTGATTTGATTATAGCCAGAAAAGCCATCCATGAAGGAAAACACCGAGAATTGAGTTGTATTATCTACCAACACATCAATGTGAGGTAATGGGAAATCATCTTTCGGGCTAGCTTTGTTCAGATCCCGGTAGTCCACACACATTCTTACCTTCCCATCCTTCTTCGGCACCGGCACAATGTTTGCGACCCAAGGTGGATAATTAGTGACAGCTAGGAAACCAGCATCCCACTGCTTCTGCACTTCCTCTTTAATTTTCATGGCCATCTCAGGTCGAGTTCTGCGCAACTTCTGCTTCACTGGAGGACAATCTGCTCTCAACGGTAGCTTGTGCACAACGATATCGGTATCCAACCCTGGCATATCTTGATAAGACCAGGCGAAGATATCAACATACTCTTTCAACAAAGCTACCATTCTGCTCTTAACACTTTCCTCCAAAGCGGCCCCAACTTTCACTTCTTTTTTGACCTCGTCGGTACCCAGATTCACTATCTCAACTTGTTCTTCGTGCGGCTGAATCACCTTCTCCTCTTGTTTCAACAACCTGGCCAATTCCCCTGGCAGTTCACAATCTTCTTCGCCTTCTTCTTCGGCGTGATAGATCGGATTGTCGAAGTCATATGAGGGTGTAACAGGATTGTTATTAATGAGATCCGACGAGAAATCGCATCTGCATGAATGTTGATTCATGCATTGCTTTAGAACCGGAGCGAGACAAATCAAAAAAGAAAATGAAAACATTGCCATTTTTATTTTTATTTTTTAAACTGCAAAAATAAATGAAAAACAGGGAACACCGCTTTTAATTGAAAAACATCCTTTTATTTATGATGCAAAAAGTTGCAAAATGAAACATGAGGTGGCCCTTACAATGAACCATTACATTTCGGGCAAAACGTATGGCTTCCATGCAAATAAAATTGAAAAACAGAAAAATATTACTCTTCGAGTAGAGTGACCGTGATGATCTTTTCGGCCTTCCAGTTCTGGACTTCCATCCCTGGTGCGCACGGCTTTATCCATCGATCCATCTCACAGTAGCTGTCGACCTCTTCACCCACCATACAGATGTGATCTGGATCCAGCATTCCAGCACTGGTGAATGTGAATGACGGACGACGTCCTCTACCCTGTCTTGATGAGCCTCGGCCCGGCTGATAACCCACTCCGAATCGGTCTTTCTTGGCGGTGATATCCATCATCTTCCCCCAACCAGGAGCTTCTCCACTCTTCACCACCTCAGCAGCCTGTTTATATGAAGAAATGGACGGTTTCTCCTCTTCTTTGGCAAAAAGAGCATTCTCTACCTTGACGGTTTCGAATGCTTGACTCGGGGTTTCCCATATCTCACCGTCCATTTCCACGTATTTGAACAATGACAAGTGGCTGACGAAGATATCTTCCTCCCCACAAACGGTGACGACCTGCCCGTCCCAGATATACTTCAGCTTCTGGTGCAAAGTCGAAGTTACTGCCCCTGCAGCATGAATCCATGGGCAACCCAACAGGCAACTGTATGCCGGCTGAATATCCATGACATAGAATACCGACTTGAACACCTCTGGTCCGATCTTCACCGGGAGCTCAACCTCTCCAAACACCGCCCGTTTAGAACCATCAAAAGCTCTAACTATCAAGTCAGTGGGCGTCAGAATCAAACCTTCACAGTCCAGCTTCGCCAGGGCTTTCTTTGGAAACACATTTAAGGAGGAGCCGGTATCAACCAACACGTGCGAGAGCACGGCCCCTTTACATTCCATAGCAATGTGCAATGCCCGATTATGATTCCTCCCATCCACAGTCAGATCAAGGTCGGTGAAACCCAGCCCAGGGCTGGCATTGACATTTGACACCACCGTTTCCAACTGGTTAATTGTTATCTCCTGAGGAACATAGGCTCTCTTCAGAATTTTCAATAAAGCCTCTCTATGCCCCTCAGAGCTCAGCAATAAAGACAAGGTCGAAATCTTGGATGGGGTCTGCTGCAGATGGTCAACAAGCTTGTACTCAGACTTCTTGATGATTCTCAAGAATTCTTCCGCTTCATCATCAAGTTCTCTCTCCGACCCACCAGGCACCGGTGTCACCACTGGAATACCTTCATTTACTACTTGTTTTCCTATTGCCCTGGCTAAAGCCTCGGCCTTTTCTTTCTTTTCTTTTTCTCCTTCCCCACCCCTCAAAGCATCAGGAGCAAACAACCTTCCACTACGAGTGAAACCACTGGGTCCGGCATTATCCACCTTTGAAACGGTGGTTTCACTTGCAGCCTGATCCTCCAACTTCTCCCTATTATAGTATACTTCCCCACCATAATGCCATGGCACGGCATCATCTTTGTCATAAGGAATTGGCCCAGGTACCATGATAGTAACTGGAGCCGCATCTGCCAGCGCTGACAAATCAACCGGATCAAAATAGATAGTTATGGTGGAGACATCTACCTTCCCCAGATCCACCTTCTCAAACTTGAGGCTTCCCTCATCCATCAGCCTCTGGACAGCCTCTCTCAACAATATACACCCATTGATGGCAACAGCAGTGCACTCAGCACAACAGTCATCACAGCCCGGGAAGACCACATTCTTCAACAATTGTCTTTTTATCTCGGCCAATGGAGTCTTCAATTGGTCTACCCTCAACAACCCAACTCTGCCCTCTTCAGAGATTGCATTCACCCCCATTTGACCATGCGCAGGCATGGGATTAGCATTCACATTTGGAGATGGAGCAAAGTTGATTGCCTTAGAATCCACCAGGTCCTGGACCACATGCTTAAAAGCTTTGCAATTTTCTACATTGTGTCCAGGTGCACCCGGGTGAAATTCACATTTGGCGTTTTCATCAAAACTGGCTGGCCTCTGATCAGGTCTCAAAGGTGCCAAAGTTCTCAGTTGAACCAACCCCGAATCTTTCAGCTTTTTCAACAAGAAAGAATAGGTCACAGGTGGCCTATCAAACTGACGATCATTCATTCTCCCGCGCACCTGATACCCAGCCCTCTGCGGCCTTTGTTGAAATGGATGTCTTTGTTGTTGCGGTTGTTGCTGCTGTTGTTGTTGTGCAGGCTGATTATCAGCAGGAATGGTTACCGCAGCAGTATGCTGGTAGTAACGATCCCTACTCGGTCCTCTTTGGGTATACACTGCACTGGTGTCACCCTCCTTCTTCCTCTGACCATTTCCAAAGGGCTTCTTTGATCCAGATGACGAAGCATTACCACCCTGGATTTTCCCCAGCTTCAACCAACTCTCTATTCTTTCACCGGCCACCACAATATCAGCAAAGTTAGTAACCGGGCATCCAACCATTCTTTCCGCAAAGGTCCCCTGCAGGGTACCCATAAACAGATCGGACATCTCTCTATCCACCAATGGAGGTTGGACCCTGGCAGCCAGTTCCCTCCATCTCTGGGCATACTCTTTAAACCCCTCATTAGGCTTCTGAGACATACCCTGCAGCTGGGTACGACTAGGAGCCATGTCAGCGTTGAACTGATACTGTTTAAAGAATGCATCGCCAAGATCTTGCCAGCTCTTGATGAGAGAAGACTTCAGCTTGGTGTACCATTCCAGGGATCCTCCGGACAGACTGTCCTGGAAGAAGTACATCCACAGCTTCTGATCCATCGTATAAGCAGAAATCTTGCGGACAAAAGCTTGAAGGTGAGTCTTCGGGCAAGAACTCCCATTATATCTGTCAAATGCAGGCGCTTTGAACTTCTGTGGGATCACAATCCCCTCGACCAGCCCCATATTCGACATGTTGACAAACCATGGAGTAGCATGACTCTCCAAAGCTCTGATCTTCTCTGCCAGCAACTGAATCTCTTTATTTGGTGGCTGGGCACCATATTGACCAAAGGGTTCATTCAGCATAGAAAATTGATTTGCTTCCCTATCTTCCTCTCTATCCTCCTCAGCTCCAAAGAAAGGAGGAAACAGACTGTCTTTCAAATTATTGCCAATCGGACCTGGTCTACCACTTGTGGCAGCACCGAAACCACCAACATTGTTAGTCACTACACCAACAGTTATCCTCTTCCCAAGATCTCCTCCATCCCTGGAACCACCAAGGCCATGGTTAGAGACACCTTCTAGATTGACACCACTGTTGGCAGCTGAAGCCCGCTCGAGCTTCTCCACTTTATAAGCAAGTGCTTTCTGCCCTACGGCAAACCCTTGCATGATATTAATCAGCTCATTCATTTTCTCTTTCAGCTCGAGAACATCTGTATTGGGTAGATCCATCAGTCTAGGTGTGTTGCGTCTGGTAAAATATCGGTGCGGACGAGTTGTGTGCAAGGGAATGACTCTACGCGCACGAGCAATGATTCCTGAAACAACCAAGCACGTTAGAAACGACACCTACAAAATAGAAGACAAGTTACTATGATTAATGCATGAATGCAATGTCTATCCACATGAGGAACATTCTGTCTTTCGATCCTGGTTTCATCGAGACAGATAATAATCCAGCAGCAATATTCTGACTTTCATCATTTGATTTCATCATACAGATCAGAGATATATGATTTAGCAAAGATACCCCCCAACCATGTGTGTGCTATGTGAGTACATACAGGAAAGCAAATAAAGCTTGAAGATCAATCACTGAATGAAGAACAACCGTTGCATATCAAAAGTGCACAATACGTGCGAGAGTCATACATCAAAGCTGATACAAATCAAATACAATTCTCCAGAATCAGAAAGAAAATACAAGCAAGTGAATTCCGTCAACAGGCCTGACGGTAATCCAACACAAATAAGAAAGGTCTAATCTGATGAAGGTCCCACAGAAGGCCCTACATCATCAACCATCTTGGTGAACTTTACCGCGAACCTAAGCTCAGTGTTCTCCTGCTGCAATCTCCCTATCTCCTTCTGGTGAATCTTCATCTGTCGGAAGTAATGATCTCTCTCAGCAATGTAGTGGTCCCTCTCGGCAATGTAATGATCCCTCTGAGCAATGATCTTCACGTTCTCTGCTTCCTTAATCCTCAACTTTGCTTCCCATTCAGCGACGAGGATTCTGAC
Source organism: Lathyrus oleraceus (assembly GCF_024323335.1). Lineage (NCBI taxonomy): Eukaryota > Viridiplantae > Streptophyta > Magnoliopsida > Fabales > Fabaceae > Lathyrus > Lathyrus oleraceus. Next base: position 431,499,091 of record NC_066580.1, on the reverse strand, counting down.
TCTGTCTTCCCTCTGATCCCTCACAAGGATTTGCCTCCTCTTCTCATCTTCAATGACCTACGAAGCTCTAGCCAACCTCTCCTTAGTGATGTCATGCTCCTTTGTAGACGACTCCAATGCTTGGTTGATCTTGCCATAGTAAGCGGTGTCCATCTCAAAGCGCTTCACCCTAAGAGCATGTCTCTTATCCTGATCTTCCATCCTCACTCTGATCTCCTGATTAGCCATCTGAATCCTAGCAACACTCATCTCCAATTCAGTCTTCTCTGCTTGCAGCTGATCTTTGGCTTTCTTCATCTCAAGGAACTCTTCCATGCTGACAGAAGAACGTGGCCCCTCAATCAAAGGACACCAAGGATCACCTCCAGGAAATGGTAGACGCGTGAGCTCAATCCTCTTCCTAAGCCAATCATCAAACGGAGGAAAAGACCTGATGTTAACCTTGCCAAAAGGAACCTTGCCCTTCCTCTGAATGTCACGCCACTCATCAGACACTTGCCTCAACTTTGGCTGATTGCCCTCAATTGGGAAGTAGAAAGACTCCTGAATCTCTCGTCCAAGAGGAGGACCCTCCACAGCAAACCCCATCTGTCTCCTAAGAAGCACTGGGTTATAATTAATGCAACCTTGAACTCCTATAAGAGGCACATTGGGAAGACTTCCACAACTGTAAATGAAATCTTGTCCAGCCATACCATTGTGAGTCCAAGCTATGTCCTTGGCTCGCAAACCCATCAACCTGAATGACCACTTGACAGTAGGGTCAAGAAAGACAAAGGCACCCCTGGACGACAAATACCCCATAAACCACTTATATAGCAGCTGAGCACAACATCTGATCAGTCCCCCACGCCGCTTCTCGTTCCGATTATGGACCGAGTAATATACATCTCCAACCAGGGTAGGAATAGGATTCCTCTGCATAAACAACCGGATGGCATTAATGTCCACGAAGTTCTTCTGGTTAGGGAACATGATGATCCCATAAATGCTCACAGCAATCAAAGCACAGACAGTCCTCCAATTACCCACAACAGCATGCTCCTTGGCTTTAGCCTCCAAGAAACTCAGATGAAAACCAGGCAGCTTTCCCTTCTCCTTCAAACCCCCTTTTGTCACCTCTGGGCTCAAATAAAGAGCACGAGAAATCTCCATAACATCAGGCTCTCCCTTAGTGGCATAGAAAGGAATCTGATCTCGGATCTGAATACCCAGGATGCTAGCATAATCCTCCATCAAAGGTCCCAACAAGTAATCCGGGAACACGAAACATCTCAAGCCCGGGTCATAGAACTGGAGAAGAGTATGAATGGCGCTCCTATCGCTGTCTGTGAGCCTGAAAACCATCTTCAGAATGCCACCGTATGCCTCCCGGAACATCCCCACATGGTCGGGTGTAATCAATGCCATCATATCTCTCAGCACACCAATCTCTGGGTCGAAGAATCTGTAGACAACATCATCTTTCAAGCCGGTCCTCATGTCTGGAGCAAAGAAGTCTCTCAACCAGGATCTCAATCAAAAATGTCCCTGCATATGGATAAACATGAGTTAGATGCAGATAAATGCAAAATGTTAATGATGCTGATGTATGAATGCAATGCATTGTGCCATCCTCCAAGTCATCTGATCGTCTGTTGCACTGAGTTACGGCCTCTGAACTGATCACACTCATCTGAGATACTGAGCAATCAAAGATCCAACGCTGGGTTCCTAAATAAACGGAACTGGAGAATACACCATCATCATCACCACCAGAGATTCTCTGAACAGATAACCATAAGACCCTCTGAACCAACCCGGGGAATCCTGAAATAAACGGATCCCCACTGATAAATAACACAGACAGAACTCCGGCGTCTCTGAAATAAATCCATAAATCCGACTTATAAATAGGACTCTGATCAATAACGGAACCAATAGTCACCATCAAAGTCACCATCAGAACATGCATCTGTAAGAATCAACCCTCCCCTCACAGGTGAATTCTAATCAGGTCACCCTAAGGCGGATAATGGTCTTGACAATCGGGCAAAGATACTCAATGGGTTTGCCCTTTCGGGTGTGCCGTTGTAGCTCTCTTAAGATCGTCTAATCCAAAGATCCGGGAATGAACGGTCACCGAAGTCAATAGTTTAGATGAAGTTACTCAACCAAAGTGGATACTCCACAAAGGAAGAGCTCCCTCAAAGAACCTCGTCCGGCTTGTGGTATGTCACGTCGCCCAAAACATGTTGACCTAACATGAGAGGCAACATGAGACCACACTAATCCTAGGTGTATACTCGGGCCTGGGTTTTAGCCCCACTCAGAACACCCACCCCAAAATCGGAGGAACCACCTATACAGAAGATAGCACAATGATAATATGATGCATGCAAACATTTATGCAAATATATACACAACATAATAATCATAAATGCAATAAATAGCAGCAATAAAAGCAACCTAAACTATCCAAGAGAGCGCTAGGAGAGACTCGCTTAGGGAAGATGGACCAGCAAGAGGTCAACTTCTTTATCCCCAGCAGAGTCACCAGCTGTCGCATCCGCGAAAAACAACCGGCGGGCTAAAACAAAACAAACAGAGCCTCCACCGTGCGTTATTTATCCCAAAAGAGGGAAAGGAAACGCTCGAAGTAAACCTAGAAAAGACATGGTCTCGCGACCAAAGAGAGATGGGATCGGGAGTCGGTTATGCGAAGGGAAGGTATTAGCACCCCTACGCATCCGTCGTACTCGACGGGATCCACGCTCAAAAAGATAGAAGAAAGGTTGCTAAAACTGCTCAAAAGAATGCACACACACATTGAAAACAACACAGGTGGGGGAAGAGAGGAACGGGCTCACTAGGATATCGCATCCTATGCCTACGTATCTCATCTGGAATGAGAATCAGAGCTACCGTAGTTCGGCTCACGCACGCCGAAACAAAACACACGCACAGACGCTGAGACGTCAAGACAAACACACAAACAGGCAAACATGGAAACCGAATGCCAATCGCTGGACTTACATCAGACTCCGAACCAACAAACACACACAGGAAACCAACTGCCAATCGCTGGACTTACGTCAGACTCCACACAAACAAACACCAATAGGATACGGAATGCCAATCGCTGGACTTACATCCATCTCCTAACACACAAGAGGGATAACAAACAAACAAGTTACTAAGGAGTCTGGCACTCGAGCCTAGTAACTGTCAAGCAAACACACACAAAAAAGAAAAAGGGTGAACACACAGACTAGAAGGGAGTCGGGAACTCGGACCTAATAGTTGTCAAGCAAAACGCACGCAAAAAAGGAAAAGGGTGCCCCGAGAGATCTCGTACGATCTCCTGCCTACGTACCTCATCTGGTATGAGGATTAGGGCAACGTAGTTCCCCTTAACAGGGGAGAAACTTTCTCCTAACCAGAGACTGGGAAATGACAAACTAGAAGGGAGACTGACTCGAGCCTAATAGTTATCATGTAATCCACCATGGTCCTAGGTTGAGGTTTCTATCTAACTTGCACAGGCAGCAAGCTATTCTAAACAGCACAGGCAAAGCAAACATACACACAATTAGCACACACTATATACAAACAAAGTGGGCTCACACAAGGTTAGGCTGTGAAACACAAGCCAACTGGAATCGGGTGTAGTTAGCTCTTAACCCTAACATTGAGAGTTAGGGTGAAGCAGATGAAATGGGAAGTGAGGGTAAGACCTCACAACTCTTATCCTTGGCCTGGGAGAGCTTCAGACAAATGAAAGTGGGAGTTCAGAAAGTTGGAACTCTTCTCCACATATGACTGACTCAACAAAGATCTTGGGTTAATATCCATAATGCATCAACACAAGGTGTGTGAGCAAAGTGGATGACACACTGAATAGCAGGAGATGGATTGCACATCTCTTTTATCTGCCAATTGCCTTATCAAAGGACTTTTCCTGCTTGGCACAAAAATAAACATTCACAAGCATTGCCTCTTAAGGAGGGCTTCAGACAGGTGTCTGTCCAAGTAACAGGACAGGTCTTCCAGACTACATGAAGTCAGAGAGTTATACCTATGTGGTTAAGCAACCAAGCAAAAGCAAGTTCAAATTGAACTTAAGCAACTTATGTACCTGTTGAAACATCACACAAGTCAGTTAAACTGTACAGACAAACAGACAATCATGAATATCAACAGTCAAACCAAGGATCAAAGGCATAAGCCAACAAGTCAAACTCAAATGAGTTAACAACCCTACAAAACACACAATGTTAGTAGTCAAAAGCAAGCATCAAATGCTCAAGTGAGGTTGCATCATGAACCATATAACCTAGATGTTCAACCTGAAATCAAAGCTCAAACATGAGACAAACCACTAGGTCAAGGCCTATGGTCAAAGATGAAGAAATAATCCAAAACAGAACATGAAAATTGACATGAATCAACTTCAATTAATCAAGAACATGATCCAAAATGTCTCATCCCAATATCAATCACCAAATTCATTTCATGAACCAAATATGGCAAGGTATGCAAGTTGTGATCACATTGAGACAACAGAATGAACAAATGCACAATAATTCAAAAATGATTCAATTAATTTTGGAAAAAAATCATGGGTAAACAGAACATACAACATGATCATCACACAAAAAATTAGAGCATTTGGACATGATTAGGCATGGTAATCAAATTGTATAAGGCAAGGCAAGCAAAATCAAGCACATATGTGACACCAAATGGTACATCAACTTAGCACAAGCCTAAAACAGAAATGGTGAAAGATAAAAACCTCAAATCAAATCCAAAACAACCTCTAACATGTCTAGAAAGAGTGTGCAAAATTTCACATCCATTGGATAAACAACCAGCATTTCACAAACAAATGAAAATCAATACAATTCAAAAGCTCGCACATGACCATCCAGAATGAAAAATCTCAATCAAATCATAAATGATTCCACAAATTCCACAAAACATCATGAGCATTCACAACATGCATATCAAGCACCATACAAAAAATCAGAACATTTGGAATTCATTTGATATGGCAAATTCATCGATCAAGTTGGACATCACAAGGTGTGACACAAATTGTCACACCTAACTTAGAAAAATCATAACTCAGCAATGGCAATTGATAAAAATGCAAACTTAACACCAAAATGTCCAGAAAGATGTTTAGTTTAAGCATGTCAAATTTCATGAGCATTGGATTAAAATTGAGCATTTCACAAAGGATATGGCAAGGCAATGTCAAGATATGATACATGTACACAAACCCTAGCACCAAATATTTGCCAGCCATGCACAATTTTGGAATTAATCATCAAAAAATACTAGACAAAAAATGTGACACAATGCAAAAAACCACATATTTTTTGGATGATGATTTAATTTGTTATGAATTTTAGAAGTTAAAGAAAAAATAAAAAAAAATCATGAAGCAACATGTACATGAACACATGGAGGGAAAAGAAAAATATGTGAAGGCTTTTGAAATTGTGGAACCGCCTGGAATCCAACCAGGCGCGTTTTTGAATTTGGTTTTGGCGCCCAAGCCAAAACGACGACGTTTTGGCGCCCAAACCCTAGGCGCTGCATGGCATGGATTTCGTAGCTAATCCAGAAAATTCCTAGCTAATTTCGTAGCTAATTTCCTAGCAGATTCGTAGCAAATACTGGACAGCAAGGTTGAAGATGAAGATCATCTTCCAAATTTCCAGATTTTCAAAACATCACCAAAACTCAAAATCAAGCACAACATCATGCATTATTTTTCACGTATATCATAAATCCATGAATCAATTACACAAAAACATCATCAAATGCATGGATCGAATGAAATAAAGTTTATCATCAAAACTTCAAATGACCATATCTCACTCGTTTCAACACCAAATCACTCCATTCAAAGCTCAGTTTCATCACCATTAAAAGATCTACATGACAGGCCTAATGAATTGAAGAATTAAAGAGGTCGAAAAACCTACCTCTTGATGAGCAGTCCCTTGATTCACGCGTTTCCAAGGTTCTTGATGCTTTAGATCTTCTCCAATATACTCCTTAAGATGAATGATGATGAATATGAGGCTCAAATGCTCTTGAATCAACCAGAATTGGATTTCACCATTGTTGCTTAACCTTGATGTATGCTTCAACCTTGCCACGATTTCCTTTGAATCTTCCTTCAATCTTGCTCACAAATGCTACCAGATGATGAATTGATCAAGAAAAATGGAGTGTGTTTGAAGAATTTCAAAGAAAAAAGTGAGAGAAAATTTTCATGAACTTTTTGATTCTAGATCTAAGATTGGGAAATGTGTTGAATTCTGTTATGATTTGTGTTATATATGCTTCACTAATCATGTTTAATTAACCTAAACCAAGTGCTAATGAAAATTAATTAAATTTGGAGGTGTTTTGGCAAAAATGAGTTTTCACCCTATGCATGAAAATGCATGGTGAATAGTGCACGAATTTCCCTTCAAATCCACTCAAAATGATGTTTTGGAGCCAATGGTGATGGTCACATGTGCAAATAATTCACCAATTTTGAATTTCATTTTTCCCTCCAAAAATTAATTGAATTTTCAAATATCTATGTGAATGGAATGCATGCCATGTAATGCCAAATTTGGAAACTAGAAGTTGAAACAAGAATGTTGCAAAAAGAGCCGTCTCATTTGGACTTATGGTTTGAAAGTTATGCCCCTTTGAAGTTCCATGTTCATTTGGCCAAGATTGATCCATATCTCTTCAACCATACATGAGAAATTGATGATCTTGGACTTTTTAGAAATGGGAGAGAAAGATCTACAACTTTCATGCTCAACAAAATTCCATTTGAAGCTTTCTTGATGATGTAACCTTGAGTTGAAAACCTTTCCATTTTTGGCGATTTCAAATTATAAGTCACTTTCTATTTTTGGAAAGTTTTGCCCTGACTTTAAATTCTTCAATGTTGATGTTTGAAATGTCAAATGAGACTTGTTTGAATATGAATGAAGTATTTCTAACCACTTCCCACCTCCAAATCCAACAGTTGACTTTTTCAGTTGATAGATGACTTGGTCATGCACAGATGAACTTGGGCCTCAATCTCCTGATGAAATGGCTCCAAAATGAAACCCTAGCTTATACAAGCTCAATAAAATCATATGATGATCCCCCTCTCAATGAAGACCTCATATCCTTGAAAAACCCTGATTGGCATAATGCAACTGATTAGGGTTGACCAGAGGTCAAAACCCTAATCCCAAGGAACATGATCAGGAATAATGAACCTCTTGGTGATGATGATGTATCCATGATGATGGTAATGTACCATTGCAATCAAGATAGTGATCAATCTCCTTGAAGAACCAAGAAACCCTAATTGAAGCACAAACCCTCAGACGGCTAGTGATCAATTCATGAGACCCTCAGGCTTGCATCTCTTAACCTCTCCATCTTCTGAGAAAGACCTAGGAGGATGACTTGCTTATTGCCTCCACATGATATGCAAATATGCAATGACTAATGCCCTAAAAATGAAATACAATATGCTAAGTTAGTCCCAAGAGTGGAGGGAAAATTTTGAGGTGTTACACATAGTTGAAACAAGCCCGCAAGGTCAACCTTTCAAGCAGCCAATTTATTTTTGGTGGCTCATTGGTCCCGGCAGACGGATCATTCCCCACAGAGCATTCAAGGATTGATACAGCGATTTGTTCCCTACCGGAGTTTGCTTCCCCAAGCAGATTTCTTTTTACACCATGCATAACATTTGCATTTGCATGCATATCATATCAAGCATACCCATAAGCTGATAAATAGGTTCTTCCAAGCAGACTGAAGAATTACTTTACAACCAAGGTCATGAGATCCAGCCAAAGGATCAAGCGTGAGTGATCCAGCCTGAGGGTCGTTTTGAAGATTCAGCCTGAGAATCGTTTTCCAGTGATCCAACCTGAGGGTCATTTCGAAGATTCAGCCTGAGAATCGTGTTCCAGTGATCCGGCCTGAGGTTCATTTTGAAGATTCAGCCTGAGAATCGTGTTCCAGTGATCCAGCCTGAGGGTCATTTCGAAGATTCAGCCTGAGAATCGTGTTCCAGTAAGCCAGCCTAAGGCTCAATTTGAAGATTCCCTAGTGAAGTCGCCTACAAGCTTTATTTCCCCAGCAAGCCCAAGTCTAATTGAGGAGTCGTTATAACATGTTCTAGCTCGAAGAATATGTACGAAGCCCAAAAGTGGAATATTCTCGAAGCTGCATATCTAATATGAAGGTTGGGTGTAGATTTCAAAAGAGGGTCAACCAGCGCATGCCTCAGATGCGGGATCCTAATGATGGGAATTTATCATCAAAACAATCCAGATCTAGCCAGAAGATCGAATAAAATATAATAGAAAAACTTGGACTTGGACCTCTCTCATTTGAGCCCACAAAGCCATGAAAATCAGGTTATAAAAGAGGGAGATCAGACAGAAAAAGGAAGAGAAGCAAAATACTCTGAGGTTTCCTTGGAACAAAACCCTGGACAAAACCTGAAGAGAAACCTGACAGAGAACTCAGAGCAACCCCCAGGCAGCTCTGAAAAATTCAATCTGACTCACACACTTTCATCTCACGCAAACCCTAACATTGCCTTGCAAGCCCAGCCGTGCCATTTGATTTCAACCGATCTCTCCAATCAGGTTTGCCCTTATTCCCATTACCTTTATGCTCTTAATTTGGATCATCTGAATGTATGAGGTATGATGGATGAATTTCATTAGGTTTTTCATCCATGGGTTTAATATGTATATGAATGTATAAACAATGCCTTGAATGTTTAACCGTTTAATTTTTTAGTGTATGCCACAGGGTTTGAGGTTTCTGAAACCATACTGTTATCCATGAAAAAAATATTTATCGTGTTTCACTAACCCTTTTGTTGAGTTTTTGTGAGGACTCACAGACTCTTGCAGAGATGGTTTGCATGGTTTTCCCACTTTATTTGTGGGATACCCCCTGGAGGTTCATTCCGATTACCTGTACTGACTCACCTTTCTTTGATGGCATTAGCTTGGGAGATCCCTGGGTTTCTTACTCCTTTAATTGTTGTTACTTTGGATCTTTATCCGTGTGGTACTTTTACCTCTTTTCCGCATTTTATCGCTTTCTTAGCTGGAAGACCTCGATATGAGGCATTTGTTTTCTTTTGTTTATTTACTTATGAGCCCCTTGTTGGCACATTTACTTTATACATGTTTGTTTTGTATGTGTTCGTATCCCTGCAGATAGCGCGGTTCCTTCGTCAAGGACTGCCCTTTTTGCCCTTGAGCATCCCAAACCCTAAAACCCAAAGCAACACGTTAACTCCTTCTACTACAGGCGAGTAAGTCTCCAAAGGTCGAGCATCCGGTAGATTGCGTAGTGACGTCGTTCGTCCAAAACCCAATCCATAACCCCGTAGTTAGCCGAACTATGTTTTGCTCTGATTCTCAGGCCAAATGAGATACGTAGGCATAAGACGCGATGTCTTAGCGAGCACATTCACCCTTAACCCCTAGGTAGCCGAGCTACGAAGACTCTGATTCTCATATTCAGATGAGATACGTATGCAGTGGATGCGACATCCACGCGAGTCATTTTCATTTAACCCCCTTTTTTAGTAAATAACACATTAGATAAACCCACACCCTTTAGACAAGAACTACAAACGTGGATCCCGTAGAGTACTACGGATGCGTAGGGGTGGTAATACCTTCCCTTCGCATAACCGACTCCCGAACCCAAGATTTGGTTGCAAGACCCCGTCTTGTCCTTTCCTTTTTCAGGTTTACTTCGAGCGTTTCCTTTCCCTCCTTTGGGATGAATAACGCACGGTGGCGACTCTTCTGTCATTTTCTTTCGCCGGTTGTTTTTTCGCGCACTGTATTTTTTAGGTTGCGACAAAACTTATATGGGGATAAAGTACCGCCATACAGAGAATGAGAATCTCAAATTGATAAATCAAACAAATATGATGATGCCAATATGCAATTATGAAGTTATATATATATATATATATATATATATATATATATATATATATATAATATATATATATATATATATATATATATAATATATATATATATAATATATATATATATATATATATATATATATATATATATATATGATGATTATGCTGACAAAATGATCACAAAGGATACAAAGGTGTTGCAAAGAATTTGAATCATCGGTACAATCCCTGGCCAATCCACAAAAAGAGGGAGACAACTGTTGGAGGACAGCGAAATCACAAACCGAAAGCTCAACCCTAGCTGGGGAAAGAAGAGACTTGCTGATGAGAAATGAAGTTATCGAGTCTGCAGGGAATTTTAGGTCAACACCATATCAAGTGGGGAGACAACCGTGCAGAAGATAAGCACAAAATAGCTGCTTAGAAACCAGGAGGAAACCTTGACTGGGAGCGAGTCAGATGGCGACTGGTGGGGAAACCAATGCGATATACTGAGGAAAAGATCTTACTCTGCTGAAGATCAACCTTGCTGAAGAAACGTGATCTCTATTGGGGAACACAGAAGCACTGCCGGGGGAAAACACGCCGCAAGGTACTGAATTAACCAACTCAGCTGGGGAAAAGAATCAGAACTCTACTAGGGGATAAACACTTCGCAGGGGAACCGAAACAACACAAACAACTAGGGATACCCGAAGGGTTAACTGCTTGGGGAACCTCTGATGTTTCGCACTTAAGGACTTGCTGCTCTTGAAGTGCTGTTGTTACTTCCTTTTAATTGCTTTGAAAAATTCTTGCTTTTACATATTTTTAAGAAAAAGAGATTTCGATTAAAATATTTAATTTTTTTTTTCAAAAATGATCATAATAAAATTTAAACTATTGGCTGAAGTAAATAAGAGTAGAAACAATTGGATAAAAGTTCAACTTTATTTAATGGGATGGTAGTCCGTAAATGACAAGACTCCATGGATTTTTACAAAGTTGAAAATGGTAATTTACATGGAAAAGGGCTACATTTAATACAAATGATCCTTAATCCTTCTACCAACTCTTGATATCCACGGTGCTCTTGACCGCTACTGGGATGATGAATTGACGTCAACCCTTGTGCTCAAAGTTCTCAAAAATTTGAAGATCAGCAGAATGCAGTTACTTGCCATAATCCCTAATTTTTGCATAATTTGCCCCAAGGTGGGGTACTCAACTTATCGGGAAATTCTTCCTGTTTTTATGTCTCAAATTTTTTCCTGGATCGCCTTTTCAGGGTTTTCAATCCACCGAGACGCTCATTTTTGCCTAAGCCGCCCTTTCGGGTTTTCAACTTAGCGAGCTGTTCTTTTCTTTCTTCTTCTTCTTTTTTTTAGGCGAAGTATTTCTTGACTGTATTTGCGTTCACAGGACGAGTGAACTCTTCACCATCCATAGTTTTAAGAATAAAAGCACCGCCTGAAAAGGCTTTCTTAACAACATATGATCCTTCATAATTAGGAGTCCATTTTCGCCTAGAATCTGGTTTGAACGACAGGATCTTTTTGAGCACAAGGTCACCTTCTCTGAACACACGAGGTCTGACCTTCTTATCAAAAGTTTTCTTCATTCTCTCCTAATATAACTGACCATGACACATGGCAGTCAATCTCTTCTCTTTGATCAAATTCAACTGGTCAAACCTAGTCTGACACCATTCAGCCTCAGTCAACTTGGCTTCCATGAGCACACGTAATGAAGGAATCTCAACCTCTACGGGGAGCACTGCTTCCATACCATACACAAGAGAGAAAGGGGTTGCCCCTGTTGAAGTGCGGACGGATGTACGATACCCATGCAAAGCAAACGGGAGCATCTCATGCCAATCCTTATATGTGACAACCATCTTCTGAATAATCTTCTTAATGTTCTTGTTTGCAGCTTCAACAGCCTCATTCATCTTAGGTCTGTAGGGAGAAGAATTATGATGTATAATCTTGAAGTCTTTACAAAGAGCTTCCACCATGTTGTTATTCAAGTTCGATCCATTATCAGTAATGATCTTACTCGGCACACCATACCGGCATATAATCTGATTCTTGATAAACTTCAAAACAACTTGCTTGGTTACATTTGCATATGATGTCGCTTCAACCCATTTTGTGAAGTAGTCAATTGCCACCAAAATGAAACGATGTCCATTCGAAGCTTTAGGCTCGATCATCCCAATCATATCAATTCCCCACATGGAGAAGGGCCATGGAGAAATAACATTCAATAGTGTCGGAGGAACATGAATCTTATCAGCATAAATTTGGCACTTGTGGCATTTCTTCACAAATTTGCAACAGTCAGATTCCATTGTCAGCCAATAGTAACCTGCTCGCAACATCTTCTTTGCCATTGCATGTCCATTGGAATGAGTACCAAAGGAACCTTCATGCGCTTCAGTCATTAACAAGTTTGCTTCGTGTCTATCCACACATCTGAGAAAAACCATGTCGAAGTTTCTCTTGTACAGTATATCACCATTCAAATAGAAATTGTTGGCTAATCTTCTCAAAGTCTTCTTATCTTTCAAAGATGCCCCAGGCGGGTAAATCTGACTTTGGAGGGAACATTTGATGTCGTAATACCACGGCTTCTCGTCTTTAACTTCTTCAACAGCAAATACAAGAGTTGGTCTATCAAGACGCATCACAGACAAATTGGGAACTTCATTCAAATACTTCACTACAATCATTGATGCCAACGTTGCAAGAGCATCTGCCATCCGGTTTTCATCTCGAGGGATATGATGGAACTCAACCTTTGTAAAGAAAGTTGAAATCCTCCTCACATAATCTCTATATGGTATTAAACCGGGTTGATTTGTTTCCCATTCACCTTTGATTTGATTCACAACCAAAGTTGAATCTCCAAAGACATCCAAATACTTGATTATGAGATTCATAGCCACTTCAAACCCCATAATGCAAGCTTCGTATTCTGCCATGTTGTTTGTACACTTAAAAGTCAATCTAGCTGTAAATGGTAGATGTGTGCCTTGAAGAGTAATGATCACTTCCTCGATGCCATTTCCATATTGATTAACAACTCCATCAAATACCATGCCCCAACGGGAACCAGGTTCTGGCCCCTCTTCAAGCAATGGTTCATCACAATCTTTCATTTTCAAGTACCAAATGTCTTCATCGGGAAAATCATACTGCACTGACTGGTAATCTTCAATTGGTTGGTGAGCCAAATGGTCAGCCAAGATACTATCTTTGATCACTTTCTGAGATCAGTATTCGATATCATACTCTGACAATAACATCTGCCAACGGGCAATCCTTCCAATTAAATCAGGCTTCTCAAATATATACTTGATTGGATCCATTTTGGATATCAACCAAGTGGTATGATTCAACATATATTAACGCAGACGCTTAGTAGCCCAAGCCAATGCGCAACAAGTCTTATCAAGCATAGAATATCGAGTCTCACAGTCGGTGAACTTCTTACTGAGGTAGTAAATTGCAAATTCTTTCTTTCCAGTCTCATCTTGCTGACTAAGAACACAACCCATACTATCTTCGAGCACAGTCAAATACATGATCGACGGTCTTCCCTCAACAGGCGGAGACAAAATTGGAGGTTCAAGCAAATATTCTTTGATACTGTCAAAAGCTTTCTGTCAGTCTTCGGTCCAATCACAAGACCGATCTTTCCGAAGAAGCTTGAATATAGGCGCACATGTGGGAAATGAATCTGGAAATATAATGCAAGCGGCCGAGAAAACCTCTGACTTGCTTCTCAGTTTTGGGCGCAGGCATCTCTTGTATTGCTTTGACCTTGGCAAGATCAACTTCAATACCCTTTTCGCTGACAATAAAGCCCAATAATTTACCAGAACGAACACCAAAAGTAAACTTATCGGGATTCAAGCGTAGTTTATATTTCCTCAAATGCTGGAATAGCTTCAACAAATGTGCAACATGTTCCTCTTCATCAATCGATTTGGCAATCATGTCATCGATATATACTTCAATATCTTTATGCATCATATCATGAAAAAGAGTAGTCATTGCTCTTTGGTAAGTTGCACCAACATTCTTTAAACCGAAAGGCATCACTCTATAACAGAATGTTCCCCAGGGTGTAATGAATGTGGTCTTCTCCGTATCTTTGGGTGCCATTTTGATCTGATTATATCCGGAAAATCCATCCATAATCGAAAAGACTTTGAATTGAGCAGTATTGTCTACCAACATATCAATGTGTGGCAGAGGGAAATCATCTTTCTGACTGGCTTTATTCAAATCTCTATAGTCGACACATATGCGGACTTTTCCGTATTTATTTGTTACAGACACAATATTGGTCACCCATTGCAGATACTCAGCGGTCACAAGGAAACCGGCATCAATCTGCTTCTGCACTTCCTCTTTGATCTTCACAGCCATATCAGGATGTGTTCTTCTCAACTTCTACTTGATTGGCGGGCATTCTGGCTTCAACGGCAATCTATGCTCCACAATCTCAGAATCCAAACCAGGCATGTCTTGATAAGACCAACCAAACACATCTGAATACTCTCGAAGAAGATCAATCAACCCCTTCTTAACATCTAGACACAGTCGATACCCAATCTTGACTTCCTTCACATCATCCTCGGAACCCAAGTTGACTAACTCAACCTTGTCGTATCCCAATTTTGTTCGGGCATTTTAAAAATTTCATAAATTCGATTTTTATTTCAATTTGCGTCAGTTGTACAGCATAACAGGTATTTCATCATTAATAATATCTAAAATATCAGTCGGAATAAATTCTTGAAAATACAGACAATTTGGTTAAATCATTCCTCAAGTATGTGCAAAATCAGCGGATAAAAAGTTCCGAAATTAAACTTGTAGACGCCAGTATTATTAATCCATTGTCCGCATAGTTCAGCCTGGTGTGCTCGTTATATTTTTCGACGACTTTTTCAGCTGCATTTTAATCCCTTTGAGCCTTTTAACTGATGAAAATTTATTTCAAAATTTAAAGAAACGTTGTATTTTTTCAATAAGTATATTTCGCACTGATCATTTTCATGCATCCGATTTAATTTTTCGAGCAAATTTTTGCCCGACTTTTATTCATTTTTAGTCGTTTTAATTTTATTCTTTCGCCAAAATATTCAGAAAAAATAAATAGAATTTTTCATGTCCTTATTTTATTTTTATCATACTTATTTTAGAAGTTGGAATTTTTATTTGATTCAATTGATTTAAATTGTTTTAAATCGATTGAATCATCTAAAAATGGCATTATAGGCATTTTAATTTATTTAAATAATATGTGCTTCCTGGTGTGTTTCTTTGAATTCATCGTGATCGTCAGATCACGATTAATCAATGGTTCTCATAATATTAATATAAATATAAATAAATCAAATAATAAATTAATAAATCGTGATCCTTGTCCCTTTCAATTTACCCAATCAAATACTATTAATATAAAAAAAAATCAATTAATTAATTAGGTGCCTCTGACAGCTAGCAAAAGAGAAGGAGTTCTTCTCCCTACCTCAAAGGGACACATGGCGCAAGGCCATTGGACAAGATGTCTCTTGTCCTCTTGTGCCTAACGGTCATCAAGGAGGAATGGAGAGAGACGAACAGCTGGCCATAAGAAAGAAAAGGGAGAAAAAATGATAGTGACTCTCCAATCTCTCTTTGAGAAGAAAACGGAAAGAAAAATATAAAAAAAAAGATTTGAAGGGCTTCCTACTGGCTGCTCCAACAGAAAAGAGAGAACTCTAAAAAACCTCTGAATCTTTTCTTCTTTCCATCCACACTTCAACATTTCCGTCAACACCACCACTCCTTTAAAACTAAACCCACCGTCCAAACAACAAACTCTTAACACCACCACCCGCCGCTCACGCCACAAGCTCCACCCTCCGATGACGCCCTTTCTCATCGTCACCGATACACACCGCCATTTTCGTGAACAACCACGCGCCTCCGCCTCGCGATAACCCTCACGCCAGAAATACCCTTCGTCACGGACACCCCATACTCACCGCGCCGCCGACAAAGCTCCTCCACGCGTCCACCATCTTTATAACAAGCTCAAGCCATTTTCAAACCTACCCTCCTTCGCAACCACCGAACAACGCCGACGATATCTTCAGATCTACTTCATCCATTTCTCCGCCGCAACCTCTGTTTTCTGGTGAAACAACCATCACCTCCGTATCAAAGGTGACCGAACACCATACTTTCCTCCACCGTGGCCGCTGTTCTTCACCCTTCAGCCACCATATTTTTGTACGGACACATCGCTTTCTGTTTGAACAAGTTCTCCAAACCTCCACTAAATTCACGATCAGTAATTATTACGACGAGTTTCTGGGTTCAACATAACAACAACGCGAGCTCTACAACATCAACCGCATCAATTTGGCTCATCATTGTTTCTGAACAACAACAACAAACTTAGAACAACAGCGACACAATGATTTGTTTGGCACAACATTATTCTTCCGCCGTTACCATGCTGACAACAACAGACGAACTTGCATTTCCAACTCAACCCTATTTTTGTTGTTGTTGAAATTGAGAAGTTTGCTTTGTTTTTCTATTCCATTTGGGTGTTGTCCATTTTTGTGCAGGCTGAGTTTAATTTCTGTACCAAATTGAGATACCGCAAGGATGTCGACTCGATTAATGTTATGATGTACATGTTGCAGCTACGACTTGCTTCTCTTTGGGTCACCGCTTCAGTTACGGTATCGAGTTTCTTACGTTTTTATAATTTATGTGCCTCTTATAATAAGCTAAACGTTGTGATTAAGTTACAAAATCCTAAATTGTGAAGAATGAATATCCTGCTGTTGAATAATAAAAACATGTTTGTTTTAATTATGGTGTACGATGTTATTTAGAAAATGGCTCTGTGTTTTATCTAAATATGATAGTTAAAGTTCTATCCCTTCTTTATAGTGACCAAAGGAACAAATAAAAAAAATTCTAAAATGTCTCATTAATGAATCAATGAATCGTTTTTTTCTATGAATTTGTTAAGTGTGACATTTTTCTTTATCAAGTACCCGAGCTGGCCTTATGAACTTGTGGAAGTGTTATTGTTTCATTTCTAGAAATGTGGACGTGTTTCTTACTTTATGAAGAACTTTTTCCAACGAATGTGTGATGGAATGTTGAAAAGTCAACCTGTTTGCTTACTTTATTATAATGTTTATGTGAATATTTTTTAATCTTCTTTTAAAGTAAACATTAATATCATTTAGAATCATTATTATTACTATTATTTTTATGGTAGTATGTAGGTGTTAAAAAATCGGATTTGGGTCATTTTGAATGTTCGGAATATAGCCCCGTTTTTTTTTCTTTACGTATTTGGTGGACTTTTGTTTTACTAATGGTACCCCTATAATTTGTAATGATTCTATGTTATTGATTGTTTGATTTTCATTGTGTGTAAATTAATTTTGTTAATTATTAATTGACCGACTTATTTGACCATCATTTTCCACTATCATTTCATAATACAAATTCAGTTTCATTCCATTTCCTCGTCAATTCAATACCAAATAATTCTCGATTCAATATCGAGTCAATTTCAACAATTTTGTAAGTCGATTGCTTTTAAGCATCGCCATCAACCTCACGTAGCTTACTCTTGGGCTTTCTTACAATGAGACATATTCGGTTATTAATTAATCGATTAGATGATTGATTCACTAAAATACAATTTATTCACAAACACCAATTTAAAACCTCGATCGAACATCGAGTATTTTTATTAAAATTAAATTAAAACACCTAATTACGGTTAAATACCATTTCATTTGGAAATGGAAAGGGGGATGGTTTTGAGTTTTCAACTCCTCCCCTCGATTATTTGAATACAAGTTCTCTTACTTGATTAGTCAAATAATTGTCATTCCCGTCCGCCTAAACACAACTAAACACTTTACATTGACAACTTTAGAGGGCGCTTTTTCCTGAAAGCGCCCTCTAAACACTTTACATTGACAACTTTAGAGGGCGCTTTTTCCTGAAAGCGCCCTCTAAACACTTTACAATGACAACTTTAGAGGGCGCTTTTTCCTGAAAGCGCCCTCTAAACACTTTACACTGACAACTTTAGAGGGCGCTTTTTCCAGAAAGCGCCCTCTAAGGTGTCCCTGTATGGACCACTCCAGAGGGCGCTTTTTTCTTAAAGCGCACTATAATGTGGCCACTTTAGACATCGCTTTCTCCAGGAGAACAAAGCGCTGTCTTTACCTATGCCAGCGCCAGATTAGAGGGCGCTTAAAAGCGCTGTTATAGGCCAAAATAAGCGCCCTCTTTTCCCTTATTTGGTGTAGTGTCTGAAGGAGGCTAGCCCAGCAATGAACCAGACACGAGAGAGCTTCCTCTGCACTGGCAATCATTTGACTATTTCTAGCATTTCATTTGTTTTTCTCTTTGCATGTTAAAGTATTTATCTACTTTCAAGCATTGTTGATTTCCTTTAATGGTAATATTAGTGAAATGATTATGCATGTTTTGAACGGATCCTTTCGTGTTCACTCATCTTTTCCATTTATATAACAAAAACAAATATTTCTCTCATTCACTTATCAAACTGTTGTCTTAGCAAAGATTGAAGGGAGGATGACGAAAACAAAATACCCATAATTGCTGCTTGTATGCTTTCGAATAAAATCCTGCTGATGATGTACAAGCATTATTCCAAATCCCCAAACACTGGAGAGATAAGGAGTTAATCCCTAGTCAACCACTTCGAGCCTAGAACTAGGAGTTCTTTCGGATTTACAAACCCTTATGTTTAACCCGGGGTAGGGTAGTGTTCAGTTAATCTAACTACATATTCTGATTGCAAGATGAAATATCCCGTTTGTGGATCAACTACATGCCATTCTTCGCACACTTCCTGAAGTGTTAAAGGAACCTTGAAAAATCCCAAGATTGATTTCGGCCGTTCTTCAATGACCAATGGCCTGGCAGTCACAATTCTCTAAAAAAAATTAAAGAAAGAGCCCGCTAAGTCGAACACCCAAAAGGTGACTTAGGAAAAAATTGGGGCAATCCCGTTGGACCAAAGCTTCAAAAAGCGGTCCAGGCAAAAATTATGGATCAAAATTAAAAATCAAAAGAGGCAATGAAAATCCTCAACAAAAGCAAAACAAGATTCAGTGACCACCATGTCAAGAGTCGAAGGGTCATCAACATAAAAAAAAAACAAAACAAGATGACTGCCATTTCAAGAGATTTTACACCTTCAAATTCTCTTAAAAGTTAAATGTGTTGAATTAATTGAACGTAGGATTGGAGATCATCATGAAGAAGGGGTGGTTTAAAACAAAATTTGAGCCTTATATCCTTTTGTTCAAAAACCGTGAACCTTGCCACGTTACAACCCTCAAAAGACCTAATTGAAGTAGGGTTTATTCTGAAAGCATACTATAACAAGGTTGCGTAAACTAAATCCTAAATATTTGCTAATCACCTGTATTGGTATCATATTCTCACTGTATCTTTCACACACTAGCTAAATCAGCAATGCATTTGAACTAATGGTTCATTCGTCACACACTATCACATCACTTCAATAAATGATTTTTCAAACCTGCATGAACGTTGCATTAAAATTACCATTGATTAAATAAACAATTTTAAATTGTAAGTAACTACTTGACATCAAAGAAATTCCAACAATAAGGAACAATCAGAAGAACTTGATCATTCATCGATGCTGACCCAAATCAAGACTACTTCCTAACCCTATGGATTAAGGGCATGGTATCCAATGATTATGAATTGGTCAGATACAAATCCCCAAGCATCAATGGATCAAGGAGGCAAATAATTTCAAAATATTCAGTCTGTTTGGGGCAAGCCTTTCAAAATCCTAATCAGGGGAAAACTACAGAAATATTCATACACTGGGGCAAAATTAGGTTTAAGCCATGGTATAAATGTTCCCAGGGTTTCCTTTCAAAAGGACAAATTCCTTCAAGGACCCTACAGGCTGGGGCAGACAAGTTGCAAAGAGCCTTAGGGCAGAGCAAAAGCACAATCACCATGCATTGATTATGTCGCTACGCTCATTAAATCATTTACAGACCATCATGGCACATCAAGCAAAGAAGTTGAGGCTCTCTCAAGAACAAACACACTGTCTATCAGCAAAAGATCAAACTTGGGGAACCAAGAGCATCCATATTTATCATCCAGTCATCATATCATCAAAAGATCGAGTGTCGGGAAGTCAAAACCTCTCTCCAACCAAAGTCCAATCCCTATTGGCATCTCCAAAACCAAAGTCCAATCCCTATTGGCATCTCCAAAACCAAAGTCCAATCCCTATTGGCATCTCCAAAACCAAAGTCCAATCCCTATTGACATCTCCAAAACCAAAGTCCAATCCCTATTGGTATCTCCAAAACCAAAGTCCAATCCCTATTGGCATCTCCAAAACCAAAGTCCAATCCCTATTGGCATCTCCAACCAAAAGTCCAATCGATATTGGAAACTACCAAAAGTAAAAAGCCCACTTTGATGGCATCTTCATAAACTCAAATCCAATCAACATTGGTACCCAAAAAGTCCCACCTTCAAAAAGTGAGATCGATCCGAAGACAATCAACATTCATCTTGCATTACCACATGCACTGCATACAATAAACACACATGACTTTCCTTCCAAATAAGGAAGTTGCATATCAAAAATCTCTCTCACAAAAATGAGAAATTCTCATTAACATGCATCATATGCATACATAACATAATAAATCCTTCCCATCAACCCTTTGATGAGGACTTAAACTGACTTTTTCTTTCCGTCAACCTTTTGACGATGACAAACTCTTTTCCATCAGCACTCTGATGATGACAATTATATTCTGTCAACCCTTTGACGATGATATTACATATATAATTTCTTTTCCATCAACCCTCTAATGATGACAATCTTTTTCCGTCAACCCATTGATGATGACAAATACATTTCTATCAACCCTTTGATGATGCCACTCCATAGTGAAGTTTCTTTCCGTCAACCCTTTGACGATGATACTACATATAATTCCTTTTCCACCAACCCTTTGGGGATACCATCCTTTACTTCTTCCCGTCAACCCTTTGACGATGACATTACATATATATTTCCTTTTCCACCAACCCTTTGGTGACGACATCCTTTACCTTTCCGTCAACCCTTTGACGATGTCACTCCATAGTGAAATTCCTTTCCGTCAACCCTTTGACGATGACAGTTACCTTTCCGTCAACCCTTTGACAATGAAATTTACCTTTCCATCATCCCTCTGATGATAACCCTTGCCACCAACCCTTTGATGATTCCATCCTTTACTTCTTCCCGTCAACCCTTTGACGATGACATAGTCTTTTCCATAAGCCCTCTGATGATGACAATCTTTTTCGTCAACCCTTTGACGACGACATTTACCTGTCCATCAACCCTTTGATGTCGATATTCATTATCTTCCATCAACCCTTTGATAATGATATTCCCCAATAATCTCATTCAAAAAATAAAATCCTACAAAAAAATATCCAATTACCCATTTGCATTCTAACATGCATCATATGAATCATTCATAAATGGTTTTCCTACCAAACAGAAAAAACACAGTCATATCAATCATCAGCATACTCATGCATAACACTCCCACAAAATGAGAATTTCAACAAAATAAAAATCATTCGCATTCCTACATGCACATCCAAATATCCCCAGCAATTACATACTTGCATACATCTTATGCATCATCCCATGCATGGTATTCCCACCTAAAGTGGAACATCATACAAAAATCAAGCATAAAATATCAGGATCCAAGGTCATTCATGTATATCTTAAAGATTCCTCATTTCCAAATAAAGTTATTACCCTGCATGTGCTCGTGGAATCATTTTCCAGTAAGCCATTTTTTTCAACTTTATGATTAATAATGATATTCCTAGCATGTTCTTTGCAATCATTGCTCCCCAAGTAGAGGTTACCTTAAAAAGTCTTATGAGATTTTCCTCTGCAGACCATTTCTAGTAAGTCTCCCTCAAAAGGAGTCTTTTCTTAAATATTTTCCCCAACAGACGAACAGTGAGATACTGCTTCATCAATATGAAGAGTCTCATTCCAGATTTTTTAGAGATACTGCTCTAGTATCCTTGAAGAGTATTAGATTCAATTAAGGTATAATTCCTCTTATTTGGGATATCTTAATTCTATCATATAAGATGCTGCTTCGGTTGATACAGATAATCTCATTTTGCTGTTTGAGATGCTGCTTCATCAATATGAAGAGTCTCATTCCAGATTTTTTTAGAGATACTGCTCTAGTATCCTTGAAGAGTCTTAGATTCAATTAAGGTATCATTCCTCTTGTTTGGGATATCTTAATTCTATCATATAAGATGCTACTTCGGTTGATACAGAGAATCTCATTTTGCTGTTTGAGATGCTGCTTCATCAATATGAAGAGTCTCATTCCAGATTTTTTTAGAGATACTGCTTTAGTATCCTTGAAGAGTCTTAGATTCAATTAAGGTATCATTCCTCTTGTTTGGGATATCTTAATTCTATCATATAAGATGATGCTTCGATTGATACAGAGAATCTCATTTTGCTGTTTGAGATGCTGCTTCATCAATATGAAGAGTCTCATTCCAGATTTTTTTAGAGATACTGCTCTAGTATCCTTGAAGAGTCTTAGATTCGATTAAGGTATCATTCCCTCGTTCGGAAAATCTTAATTATATCGTATAAGATACTTCTTTGGTTGATACAGAGAATCTCATTTTGCTGTTTGAGATGCTGCTTCATCGATATGAAGAATCTCATTTGTTCTTAGAGACACTGCTCTAAGTATCCTCGGAGAATCTTAGATATGACTGAGGTATCGTTCCCTTGTTGGAATATCTCAATTATATCATGTAAGAAACTGCTCTGTTGATCCCCAAAGAATATCGTGTTCAAGACAACGTTCTGCTAATTTTTAGAAAGTCTCAGATACAGTTGAGGTATCATCCTATTGTTGGAATATCTCGATCATGGCATCGAAGATATTGTTCCGATAATTCCCAGAAAGTCTGGATTGCTTCATTTTACCTTCCGATAACCTTTTCTTACTGTATTTCCCACTGCATTTTGTTTCTGCATTTCTTCCTTGCTTTTCAAAGGATAAAATTCGGGTCTTTTCATATTTAATTATCTTGCACCACGAATGTAAGAAGACTATTGTCATTCATACTTTCTGGTTCAAGGTAATTAAATAGGGGCAACTGTCGTACCCCAATTTTGTCCGGGCATTTTATAAATTTCATAAATTCGATTTTTATTTCAATTTGCGTCAGTTGTACAACATAACAGGTATTTGATCATTAATAATATCTAAAATATCAGTCGGAATAAATTCTTGAAAATACAGACAATTTGGTTAAATCATTCCTCAAGTATGTGCAAAATCAGCGGATAAAAAGTTCCGGAATTAAATTTCCAAACGCCAGTATTATTAATCTACGGTCCGCATAGTTTATCCTGGTGTGCTCGTTATATTTTTTGACGACTTTTTCAGCTGTATTTTAATCTGTTTGAGCCTTTTAACCGGTGAAAATTTATTTCAAAATTTAAAGAAACACTGTATTTTTTTCAATAAGTATATTTCGCACTAATCATTTTCATGCATCAGATTTAATTTTTCAAGCAAATTTTCGTCCGACTTTTATTCATTTTTAGTCGTTTTAATTTTATTCTTTCGCCAAAATATTCAGAAAAAATAAATAGAATTTTTCATGTCCTTATTTTATTTTTATCATACTTATTTTAGAAGTTGGAATTTTTATTTGATTCAATTGATTTAAATTGTTTTAAATCGATTGAATCATCTAAAAATGGCATTATAGGCATTTTAATTTATTTAAATAATATGTGTTTCTTGGTGTGTTTCTTTGAATTCACCGTGATCATCAGATCACGATTAATCAATGGTTCTTATTAGCAATCCTTGTCCCTTTCAATTCACCCAATCAAATAATATTAAGATAAAAAAAATTAATTAATTAGGTGCCTCTGACAGCTAGCAAAGGAGAAGGAGTTCTTCTCCCTACCTCAAAGGGACACGTGGCGCAAGGCCATTGGACAAGGTGTCTATTGTCATCTTATGCCTAACGGTCATCAAGGAGGAATGGAGAGAGACGAACAACTGGCCATAAGAAAGAAAAGGGAGAAAAAAAGATTCTCCGGAAAAAAAGTGACTCTCCAATCGCTCTTCGAGAAGAAAACGGAAAGAAAAATATAAAAAAAAAAAGGAGTTGAAGGGCTTCCAACTGGCTGCTCCAACAGAAAAGAGAGGACTCTAAAAAACCTTTGAATCTTTTCTTCTTTCCATCCACACTTCAACATTTCCATCAACACCACCACTCCTTTAAAACTAAACCCACCGTCCAAACAACAAACTCTCAACACCACCACCCGCCGCTCACGTCACAAGCTCCATCCTCTGACGACGCCCTTTCTCATCGCCACTGATACACATCGCCATTTTTGCGAACAACCACGCGCCTCCGCCTCGCGATAACCCTCACACCGGAAATACCCTTCGTCGCGGACATCCCATACTCACTGCGCCGCCGACAAAGCTCCTCCACGCGTACACCATCTTCACAACAAGCTCAAGCAATTTTCAAACCCACCCTCCTTCGCAACCACCGAACAACGCCGAAGATATCTTCAGATCTACTTCATCCACTTCTCCGCCGCAACCTCTGTTTTCCGGTGAAACAACCATCACCACTGTATCAAAGGTGACCGAACACCATACTTTCCGCCACCGTGACTGCTGTTCTTCACCCTTCAGCCACCGTATTTTTTCGCGGACACATCGCTTTCCGTTTGAACAAGTTCTCCAAACCTCCACTAAATTCACGATCAGTAATTATTCTGATGAGTTTCTGGGTTCAACACAACAACAACACGAGCTCAACAACATCAATCGCATCAATTTGGCTCATCATTGTTTCTGAACAACAACAACAGACTTAGAACAACAGCGACAAAATGATTTGTTTGGCACAACATTATTCATCCACCGTTACCATGCCGACAACAATAGACGAACTTGCATTTCCAACTCAAATCTATTTTTTTCGTTGTTGAATTGAGAAGTTTGCTTTTTTTTTCTATTCCATTTGGGTGCTGTCCATTTTTGTGTAGGCTGAGTTTAATTTCTGTACCAAATTGAGATACCGCAAGGATGTCGACTCGATTAATGTTGTGATGTACATGTTGCAGCTACGACTTGCTTCTCTTTGGGTCACCGCTTCAGTTACGGTATCGAGTTTCTTACGTTTTTTATAATTTATGTGCCTCTTATGATAAGCTAAAGGTTGTGATTAAGTTACAAAATCCTAAATTGTGAAGAATGAATATCCTGCTGTTGAATAATAAAAACATGTTTGTTTTAATTATGGTGTATGATGTTATTTAGAAAATGGCTCTGCATTTTATCTAAATATGATAGTTAAAGTTCTATCCCTTCTTTATAGTGACCAAAGGAACATATAAAAACAATTTCTAAAAAGTCTCATTAATGAATCAATGAATTGTTTTTTTCTATGAATTTGTTAAGTGTGACATTTTTCTTTATCAAGTACCCGAGTTGGCCTTATGAGCTTGTGGAAGTGTTATTGTTTCATTTCTAGAAATGTGGACGTGTTTCTTACTTTATGAAGAACTCTTTCCAACGAATGTGTGATGGAAGGTTGAAAAGTCAACCTGTTTGCTTACTTTATTATAATGTTTATGTGAATATTTTTTAATCTTCTTTTAAAGTAAACATTAATATCATTTATAATCATTATTATTACTATTATTTTTATGGTAGTATGTAGGTGTTAAAAAATCGGATTTGGGTCATTTTGAATGTTTGGAATATAGCCCCGTTTTTTTTTCTTTACGTATTTGGTGCACTTTGTTTTACTAATGGCACCCCTATAATTTGTAATGATTCTATGTTATTGATTGTTTGATTTTCATTGTGTGTAAATTAATTTTGTTAATTATTAATTGACCGACTTATTTCACTATCATTTTCCACTATCATTTCATAATACAAATTCAGTTTCATTCCATTTCCTCATCAATTCAATACCAAACAATTCTCGATTCAATATCGAGTCAATTTCAACAATTTTGTAAGTCGATTGCTTTTAAGCATCGTCATCAGCCTCACGTAGCTTACTCTTAGGCTTTCCTACAATGAGACCTATTCGGTTATTAATTAATCAATTAGATAATTGATTCACTAAAATACAATTTATTCACAAACACCAATTTAAAACCTCGACCCAACATCGAGTATTTTTATTAAAATTAAATTAAAACACATAATTACGGTTAAATACCATTTCAATTGGAAATGAAATGGGGGATGGTTTTGAGTTTTCAACTCCTCCCCTCGATTATTTGAATACAAATTCTCTTACTCGGTTAGTCAAATAATTGTCATTCCCGTCCGCCTAAACACAATTAAATCAATTTATTCTCATGATAGCGAAATGAAAAGGGGGATGGTTTTAAGCCTTTAACACCTCTCCTCGATTGTTTGAATACGAGTTTTCTTACTCGGTCAGTTAGACACTCGTCATTTCTTTACAAACCTTAAACCAAGATTAAATCAAATTATTTTCATAATAACGAAATGAAAAGGGAGATGATTTTGAGCCTTCAACTTCTCTTCTCAATTGTTTGAATACGAGTTCTCTTACTCGGTTAGTCAAACAATTGTCATTCCTCCGTAAATTAATAAATTAATCAAACCATTTTCATAATAAATTGTACGAAAAGGGAGATGGTCTCGAGTCTTCGATTCCTCTCCTCAAGTGCTTGGATATGAGTTGTCTTACTCAGCCATTCGAGCACTTGCCGTTTATTCTAAAATGCATCAACCATACTGTAAATCATTTTCATAATTAAACAATGAAAAAGAAAGTGGTCTAGAGTCTTCTATTCCCTTTCCTGATTGTTAGGATACGAGTTGTCTTACTCGACTATCCGAGTATTCGTCATCCATTCAAAATACCTGAACTATTATTAAGTCTTTTTATAATTAAGGATGAAAAAGAAGATGATCTAGAGCCTTCGATTCCTCTCTCGACTATTAGGATACGAGTTGTCTTACTCGACTATCCGAGTAATCGTCATCCAACCAAAAATATCTTAACTTATCAAGTTTATCCTTTCTCGCCCTCGTGCGATCGAAACCAGTCAAACAAAACATCCAACATATTAATCCAACTTGTCACCCTCGTGTGATCAAAATTCTTTTCAGAAAGAATACTGTTTAGTCTCTTCTAACGCACACAACAAACTAGTGCTTAAGCCTCCGCCGAGAGTAGACAAGCCGGCGTTTAGCCTTTAGAATACGACCTAAACATATGTTCACTAAAAGACACCAACCAATCATAGCTCCCCGAACTACAAATGCTCTGATTTCCTTATTGCACCATAAGGATACGTAGGCAGGAGATTGTTGTATCTTTGCGAGCACATTAATAAAAAATCTCCCTTTTCCCCCTTCCCGAGGTTTCCATCCATCTCTTTTAAATACTTTTATCTCTTGAAGAAAACAAATAACATTCAACTAACATTCAAATCGCAAATTAAACTAAAAGGTTCCCGTTGTGTACAACGGACGTGAGGGGTGCTAATACCTTCCCCTTACGTAATAGACTCCCGAACCCGAATATGGTTGCGACGACCATTATTCTATTTTTGAAAGGTTTTATCGATATTTCCCTATTCCTTTATTGGGATAAATAAAGTTTGGTGGCGACTTTGTTCGAATTAAATTTTTTTCCGCGACCATCGGGAGGAATCGTATTTTTCGAGATGCGACAAACCTGCTCTTCGAACGGCTGAATGATCTTTTCATCTTTCTCAAGAAGGCGAGACAATTCATCACTCACTTCTACATCACTTTCCTCCTCGACCTCAAACGCAAGGAATTCAAAATTTGGAGAAGGATCATTGTATTCAATGGGGTTAGGGACCAACCTGCATAATGATTTGATATTTTAATTTTAGAGAAGTGAATTTGTGACCAAATATTATGCAGATGGACAATTATATTGTTTAATTATGTTTTTTATGATTACCATTTTTAGAATAAAGCAAAAAGTAAAGATAAACATCATAGATGTGGATGAATAGAATTAATTTTATTAATGATCAGTTTGAAAATGCCCAAACAATGTTCACTTCTCACTTAGGCATAGGAGAAGGATTTTAAAAACATATAAAAGAAATTACTTAGATTGATGCAAAATAACAGGAATGTCAACAGAAGTCCAATTGTCGCAAGCCTTTCCATACGTCACAAAATTGGTGCAGTCTTCCTCTTCGTCATCCTTTAGCACAACAGTTAAGTGTTGTTCATTGCCATGAATGAACCCCCCGTTACGGAAGCTAAGTTGCATACCTTCTGACCTTGCAGTTGATGAACCTTTCTGGAACCCCAAACCGGTTCTGCCTTTATTGTCGGAGACCTCTACCATGCGCCCTCACTGATCAACATCGCCTTCTTCCACAATCTTCTTAGCATCTTTCAATGAGGACATAGGTGCCCCTACTCTCTTTTCAGCAGCAATAGATAAGGCTTGGAACAGAGTCCCAACCTCATCATCAACTTTAACGTAAGAGAAAGATGACAAATGGCTAACCAACAACGCCTTCTCTCCACCAACAATCACTAGCTTGCCAATCTTCACAAATTTGAGCTTCTGGTGCAAAGTGGAGGTAACAACTCCTGCCTCATGGATCCATGGCCTTCCCAATAAACAACTTTAGGCGGGGTGGATATCCATTACTTGAAAAGTAATTTGAAAATCACTCGGACCTATCTTAACTGGAAGGTCCACTTCACCAATAACCGTCTTGCACGAACCATCAAAAGCTTTGACAATTACGCCGATATATCTCATAGGCGCTCCTTGGTAAGATTGCTTTGACAGAGTTGACTTCGGAAGCACATTTAGTGATGACCTGGTGTAAACAAGCACATTTGACAAAGCATCTTCTTTGCAATTCATAGAAATATGCAAAGCTAGATTATGATTTCTTCCCTCCTCAAGGAGTTCTTCATCACAAAAGCTAAGATTATTGCAAGAAGTGATGTTAGTCACACTACGCCAAAAACTGGAATAGACAGCACACCTTAGAGGGCGCTTTATTACAAAAGCGCACTCTAAAGTGAAGCGAAAAAATAAGGAGCGAACAACTGGAATAGACAGCGCACTTTAGAGGGCGCTTTTGTAATAAAGCGCCCTCTAAGGTGAAGCGAAAAAATAAGGAGGAGATAGAGGGACAACAATACAGGGCGCTTTTTAGAAAGCGCTCTCTAAGGTTACCCTTAGAGGGCGCTTTTAAAAAAGCGCTCTATAAGTCCATGTGCATTTCCAGTTTATAAAGCGCTTTTGGAAAGCCTTAGAGAGCGCTTTCATAAGAGCCCTCTTAAGCCCCCTTTAGAGGGCGCTTTTTTTCCACAAGCGCCCTCTAAGGTCCCCTTTAGTAAACATTAAAATTATAACATACTGCGCGTTTTGTTATTTCACTCTCTGTTATTTTCGTTCTTTTTCACGTTAGGGTTCTCACTGCTACGATTTTCGCTACTTCTAAGGCGTTCTCCTTCCACCTCTGTTAGATCTACGACGTTTCCTCCTTCTATTAATTCGTTGTTAGCTGTTCGATTTTGACACCATATGTATTTTTCTAATCTTCATATTACTTGGTTTCTCTTCTGACGTTCGCTATTGTTCATTTTTGGTTTCATTTTTCTTGGTTCATACATTTATTGAGTATTCTCAACAATAATTATTGTGTTGCAATGCTAGCAATGAAGACTAGGCATTATGGGTTAAATTTCACCAACTGTTCCATTTGTTTCTCGATGTAGAAAAAGGAGGCAGCAATATCTAAAACACCTTTTACCAATCAAAGGTACACTATGCAGCTTATGAGTGTATTTATTCTAGCATACATAGCGTAGCTAGTAACTTAAGAAGTTTAGGTATGGATGTTATTTGATAGAGTAAATTAGAGTCGACTATTCTTCTGTTAGCTTTCAGTTAGACCATTATACAATTCTACATATATATTTTCTAGTCAATGTTTATCTTTTGTAAAAACTATATGATGATATATAACTATGCTACAAATTAGTGCATACCACTAATGCTTAATGCATGGTTCATACATTCTCATGCTATTGAAGTCAGAGATATCTGAAAATGTTGAGAAACTAACTCAATAAACCAAAATTGTTTTGGTTTTGGGTTGTTGTTGGAGACATGAATGCCCTGCACAGAGACTAACTCAATAAAGCGAAATTGTTTTGTCTCATCCCATTTTTGGTTTCTCTTCTGAAATTGTTTTTTGTTTATTCTAATTAGTAATGGATAATACATGGATGTCTTCCAATCGATTGTCGAGAGAGTACGAGAATGGGGTATCAGAATTCGTTAAGTTTGTCGTTGCGCACGCCGAAGACCCCAGTAGAATGATATGTCCTTGCTTGGGTTGTTGTTATGGGAAACGGGTTGACGCAGTTCAGTTGACATCGCATCTAATGAGGCATGGAATTGATCGAAGTTATACATGTTGGAATTTGCATGGTGAGAAAAGTAATGAGAATTGTTCTAAGTGAAGTTAAAGTTCCAGAAGGGTACTCTTCAGATATTAGAAGACTTGTGTCTATGAAAGACCTCAAGTTAAAGAGTTTAAAGACCCATGATTGCCATGTTATAATGGAACATTTTCTCCCAATAGGTATACGTTCTATTCTTCCAGAAAAAGTAAGAAGCTCTATAACTAAGTTGTGTTCTTTCTTCAAGTCAATTTGCAGTAAGGTGATCGATCCTGCGATCTTACCAATGTTGCAAAAAGAAATCGTTATTACTTTGTGTGAGCTTGAAATGTTTTTTCCTCCATCATTTTTTGACATAATGGTACATCTAGTTGTTCATCTTGTGAAAGAGACACAATTGTGTGGACCAGCTTATATGAGATGGATGTACCCTGTTGAACGTTATATGAAAATATTAAAAGGGTACGTGAAGAACCAAAGTCGACCAGAAGGTTGTATGGTTGAAAGATACATTGTTGAAGAAGCGATTGAGTTTTGTACTGAATATTTGTCTAATGTTCAGTCAATCGGACTCCCCAAGTCTCAGCTTGTCGAAAAGAAAGAAGGAAAAAATCTAATTGGAATTAAAATCGTGGCAGTATCAAGGGTCGAACGGGATCAAGTGCATTTGTATGTTCTGCACAATGAGAATGAGGTTGAGCCGTATGTTGAAATTCACAAGGATGTTCTCCGAGGTTTAAATCCCAATAGAAATGAAAATTGGATAGTACGAGAGCACAATCTATGTTTTATACCTTGGTTTAAGGATCATATTTATTCAAAGTATTATTCAGATCCCGCTTCAATAACAGAAAGGTTGAGATGCTTAGCATATGGTCCAAGTTTCCATGTTTTTTCTTATAGCGCATACGCGATTAATGGATACACATTTTATACCAAAGAACAAGATGATAAAAGTACTATGCAGAATAGTGGTGTCATCGTGGTAGCTGAAGCAATGCACATATCAAGTGTGAAGGACTTAAACCCCAAATTTGCAAATCTGTCGTATTTTGGTGTTATCGAGCGCATTTGGGTGTTTGATTATGAGAAGTTTCAGATTCCTATATTTGGTTGCAAGTGGGTTGAAAATAATAACGGCATTCGAATGGATAAGTCAGAATTTTTGCAAGTGGATCTTAATAGGGTGGGATACAAAGATGAGTCTTTTATTCTAGCCTCTCAAGCTATACAAGTGTTCTATGTCAATGATCCGAAAAGTATGAAATGGTCTATAGTTCTTTTTTCCAACAAAGTAATTGATGAAAACACTGGAGATCAAGGTGATATTGATGTTGAGATTGAATCGTTTACCAGAAATGATCAAGATGAGAATATTATATCAAATGATTCATATATTAGAAATGATCATAATGAGGGTATTTGGATCAATCCAACCGTCCGTGTTGTTAAGAGACATGTAGAACATATTCCAACCAAGAAAAGAAAGAGAACTTAGTGAAAAAGGTACAGGTCAAATGATTTTAATTGTTTTCTTTATTACAGGTAAAATGGCTTTTATTACAGCAAATCGAGTCAGTTGCATAAAAAAAAGGTGTAAACACAATTATATGATATTTATGCATAGAAAATGTTAATTCTTGATCTTATACTTCACCTAACTAATTTTATGATATTTTAGGTTCATGCTATTGATATTGAACAAAAAGAGGTTGTTGCTAAGAAGACTGCGGCTAGCAAAAAAAACATACATCTCAGAGATGCTTTTGCTACTTAGTTTTATTTCTTTTTAAGTTATGAATTGGTTGTATATTTAGAATCTTTAGAAGTTAAACGATTATATATCAGTGGATTGTTGTATATGTATGGATTGTTGTATATAAGGCTTGTTGAATGCAATGTGTGAAAAAGGGCTTCAAATTATACAGTTTTAGGTGTACTGCTTCAATATACAGGTTGTCTAAAATAAATAAAAAAATATAGCGCTTTTTAAAAAAAAAAATTTAAATAACCACCCACTTTAGAGGGCGCTTTCCAAAATAAGCGCCCTCTAAACCCTTTAAATTTCCACTTTAGAGGGCGCTTTCCAGTAAAAGCGCCCTCTAAACCCTTAAAAGTTTCCACTTTAGAGGGCGCTTTCCAGTAAAAACGCCCTCTAAACCCTTAAAAGTTTCCACTTTAGAGGGCGCTTTCTTTAAAAAGCGCCCTCTAAAGTGGCCCTTAAAGGGCTTAAAGAGCCACTTTAGAGAGCGCTTTCACCAGGAAAAAAAGCGCTGTCTTTACCTATGCCAGCGCCAGATTAGAGGGTGCTTTAAAGCGCTGTTATAGGCCAAAAAAAGCGCCCTCTTTTCCCTTATTTGGCGTAGTGTCATGATATGATCGAATTGATCCACTGTAACATCATGTTCTACAAAAGCTTGTTCCAGAACTCTCTGCAGTGCTTCTCTGTGCGCTTCAGAATTCATGAGCAGAGACAACACTGAGATCTTTGAAGGGGTTTGGAGCAGCTGCTCCACCACATTAAACTCATTTCTTTTAATTAACCAAAGTACCTCATCATTATCGTTAGCTTTCAAATTGCTGGATTCACATGACTTACCCTTTGAAACACTAAATGGATCTTCAACAGGCACTTCCACCTTCTTACTCATAACAGATTCTTCTTTATATTTTGGGAACACCAACCCAAACACTCGACCATTACGGGTCACCTTGGTAATATCAACAATGCTCACCACTGAGCTAGTCGTAGGTAACAGGACCTCTTGACCACCTTCTGTCATTGTAGCATTATACTGATATGGTACAACTTTATCAGATGAATACGGGACTAGGCCTGCTAACCGTATTACCAACAACGATACTGATCTATTGCTGACACTGTTACTGTTACTATTATCGTACTAGATTACTAACCTCTCTGGCTGCTTGAAAACGGGCACTATTACATTTACATCATCATCCACATGACGGGATTGAACAATCTGAATCATGCCTTCATCCATCAGTCGTTGGATGTCCCTTTTCACAACTTCGTAACCCCTCGGGTTAACATTACAAATAGCACAACCATCATGGTCGTGCTCACAATCACTTACTAAACAAACATCCTTATGCATCTGCACTAAGGACCTCCTGATAAAATGCACATCAAAAACTTTAAACTCTCCAGGACAACCATCCACCATATTCACAGAAGAGTTCCCATGAGCGGGCAAAGGATTTGCTTTCACATTTGGCGCACGGTCCTCAAAGGACACCATTTCACTCTTCATCACCTTCTGAACCTCATACTTGAGTGGGAACAGTTCTCAATATCATGTCCAGGTGCTCCTTGATAAAAAGCACAACGGAGTTCAGGTTTATACCACCAAGGAAGTGGCTCTGGAATTTGTGGCGGGTTTCTTGGTTGAATCAGGTTCTTGAGAACCAAGGATGGATATAATTCTGCATAAGACATAGGAATCGGGTCAAAAGAGACCTTCTTCCTCTCAAAGTTTTGTTTATGATGATTGTTGTGGGTATTGTTGTTGTTGTAGGTGTTTGCTCGTTGTTGCGGTTGTTGTTGTTGATGTTGTTGTTGTTGTTGTTGAATTGGAGTTGATTGTTGGTTAGAAAATACCGGGATAACAGAAGATACTTAATGATGATGGTGTTGATAGGATGTTGGATTCCTTCTGATCTGAGGCGTCCTCTGCCTCCCACTACTTATTGCATTCGCTTCACTGTCCTTCTTCTTGCTGAAACTACTGCCATACCTCTTACTCGTCGATGCCTCATCTTTCGACAAACGTCCCTCTCGGACTTCTTCCTCAAGCCTCATCCCCATATTTACCATTTCGGTAAAGTCACTAGGGGAACTAGCAATCATTCGTTCATAATAAAATGAACTCATGGTCTTTAGAAAGATCTTTGTCATCTCTTTTTCCTCCAAAGGAGGAGTGATCTGAGCGGCCAATTCCCTCCATCTCTGCGCATACTCTTTGAATGTCTCTTTATCTCTCTGAGACATAGACCTCAGATGGTCTCTATCAGGCGCCATATCCACGTTGTACTTGTACTGTTTGACAAAAGCCTCTCCTAGGTCATTGAAAGTGCAAATGCTTGCACTATCCAACCCCATATACCAACGGAGTGCAGCACCGGTCAGACTGTCCTGGAAATAATGAATCAACAGTTGATCATTATCGGTCTGAGTAGACATCTTGCGAGCATACATCACTAGATGAATGAGCGGACAAGTATTCCCTTTATACTTTTCAAATTCATGTACTTTGAACTTCACCGGGATCTTGACGTTGGGCACTAAACACAACTCAGCAGCACTTTTCCCAAACAAATCCTTGCCTCTCAGCATCTTCAATTCCTTGCGCAAATCAAGAAACTGATCCTTCATTTCATCCATTTTCTCGTAGACATCCGGACCCTCAGACGACTCAGAGTGATAAATGGTGTCCTCTACACGGGGTAAGGTGTGGACAACGGGAGGTGGCACAAACATGACCGGGCTAGATGCCGGCATGGAAGCAAAGGTAGGCGCAAAGCCTTCAGGCATAAAGTTGGGCGGCATTTCCCACGGGAATCCAGAAGACATAGCAGGCGCAAAGTGAGCGGCAGTAGCAGGCATGCTAGAGGTAGCCACCTCTGAAATAACTGTCCTCGCAGGAGGAGTTGGAGAAGATTGACTTTGAGCAGTAAGAACTGACTCCATCATGGCAGTCAGGTGGGCGATCTCGTCCTTCAGCTCTCTATTCTCTTGCTCTAGATGCTTCATGATTTTCAAATGATTGGCGCGGGTGTTGTACCAATGAGTCAACTTGGCTAAAGCACAAAAGAAACACCAATGAGACGTCTGGCAAAAGAGAAACCTGCTTATTCAAATGATGCAAGAGATGCAATGCTTGTTTATTTATTTTTTTGTTTTCAAGGAACTTATTATATCATTTGCAAACACACACACACACACACACACACACACACACACACACATATATATATATATATATATATATATATATATATATATATATATATATATATATATATATATTATATATATATATATATATATATATATATATATATATATATATATATATATATATATATATATATATATATATATATATATATCAACAATTGCAATAGTTTTTTATATGACCAAAAAATCTCTTTTCATTTATATAATTGGAAGGATTGCACTGAGTACAATTTCAGAAACCAAATGAAATAATACAAGAGAAAAGGAGACTAGTTATCCTAAGGATCCCTAACAACAATGTCAAAAGCCCTAGCTGAAGGCGCGTACTTCCTTCGAATGCGTCGAATCTCGGTCTCAAAAGAAGCCTTCATCTGAGTCTTCTCGAGGACAAGCTGATCAACAATATTTTTCCAAGCAACGGAAGGATGAGGCATGCTAGAAGATGAAACCTCTGGCTCTCTCTGTCTCTTCGTCACTCGGTCTTCAAGTATCTCAATAAGTGCATCTTTGTCCTTAGACTCCAACTGCAACTCTTCAGGCTTCTTGCTCAAAGCACGGAAACACTCTTGGTTAGGGAGAGTTAATGGCTCAACCACAACCATAGACATAGGTCTTTCACAAGGATAAGACATCTTCAACTCCAAAGCTCTCTTCTTCACCCAAAGAGTGTAAGCTTCTAAAGCTACACAATTGCGCGGACCAGGCTCGGATCTTCCTTTGCTATGCACATTATGCCAAGCATGCACAATCTTCTGCTTCAAATGTTGGGGATCTTTACCCTCTTGATAGAAAAGACCTTTTAATAATGTGTTATTAGGTTTGTCTCTTAAGGGGAACCCAAGTTGACGACGAGTCAAAGCAGGGTTGTAGTTAATTCCTCCTTGTGTACCAATAAGAGGCACATTAGAGAATTCTCCACAACTTTAATAGTCTTCAAACTGCTCAAAGACGGATCATACCAAACTATATCATCATTAGTGAGAGACATAAGTCACTGAGACCACCTTAGACATTGTTTGTTCTCGACAAAAGTAGGTGTCTGAGGCAAGTGCGAAATAAACCACTTGTACAGAAGAGGAATGCAACAGACAATAGTTCCACCACCCTTAGACTTCCTTAGAGGCAAAGAGAGATACATATCACCCAACAAAGTAGGCACAGGATTCCCGATCAAGAAAAGTCTAATGGCGTTAACATCAACAAAACTGTCAATGTTAGGGAACAAAGTTAATCCATAGATGAGCAACACAAAGATAGCTTCAAAATCATCCACACTACCAGCTTGAGCAAAAGCAGTAGCTTCCTTGATGAGGAAATCAGATGGCAACCCAAACAACCCTCCCTTCTTCACCCAATGAGCCTCTATCTCAGACTTCTCCAAGTGAAGAGCTTCAACAATAATACTAGATCGGGGAATCTCCTCCAATCCACTAAAAGGTACTCTACTAGAAATAGGTATCCCCAAAAGATTAGAATACTTATCCAATGTAGGCACAAGCTGAAAATCTGGGAAAGTGAAGCAACGGTAGAGAGGATCATAGAACTGCACCAACATACTCAAGAGTCCTTCAACCACATCAGCAGACAAAATAGACAAAAGCTTCCCATGGCGTTGTTTGAAGTCCAAGGGATCTAATACAAAAGATGCTAGCTTCCTTAACTCTTTCAAGTCGGGACATCTGAAACTGTACTTCTTAGTGTTCCTTCGTCCATAATCCATGGTCTAAAAATATTTGCAAATAATACCTCAGTTCCTTGAAATTTTTGTGTGATGAATGTTATGATGCGCATGAATGCATGAATGCAACAATCACAAATAAGGGATCACACACAAGGAAAACAAAGGTCAAGGGATGAATCAAGCCATTGTCAAGATCAATCATCCATTTTGGTGGATTATGGTTTAACCCTTATCAACACCCAAGTTCCATTGATATTGACAAGATTTGATTTGGTCAACCAAGAACCAATGGTTTGTTGCAAGTCACGAGCATGGAGTCTGGGTAAGAACCATCCCAAAGGAGTGAACTAAGGATAAAAACCCTTTAGATCATGTTCTAAAAAGTTCCCAGAGTCTTAATTCTATCTATCGAATATTACAGGTTAAGATGACTGACTCATCGACCCATAATATTCTCAAGAGAAACTCGTCTGAGTGTAGTATCGCGTAACAACTGTTATCAAGTCTACACTTGAACAGTTTCCGCACTACGTCCTAAATAGGCCAAGAGGGGGTAAATGTTCTACGGTCCTCAGCTTCTCAACCCCAAATTAGAGATAGTAATGCCTAACCACAAATACTTGTGTGACATTTCCAAATCCAAAAGAGTCTCCATTGAGCAGATGGATCTCAAGCCAACTTGTTAAGGACTACTTCACACAAGTCGAACATGATTATACCATCCTCCTATCTTAATTGTACTTAAGTTCGGGTAAGAACTTATCTCACCACTCAAAGATCACCAAGCACAACAAGCAGATTATGTCACACATACATATATACAAACATCACATATATAAAAATATATACACACAAAAAGTAGGCTAAACCCACTGGAGACTACTCCCCAGCAAAGTCGCCACTTAATTTTTGTAGCGGTAAATTCATGATCATTAAGTTATGGATAAGCTAGAGATAAAATAACAAGAGTCGACATTGCGATTTTATTGTTTCTAAGGGAAAAGGCAAAAAGTACGAACAAAACCCAAAAAGTAAGAAGTTTTCAAATCAAAACTAATAAAATGTCAGAGATTATAGGTAAGGGGGTTGGTTACACAAAGGGAAGGTGTTAGCACCCAAAGTGTCCTAGGTACTCCTAGGGAGCCCTTTTTGTGTGCATATGTATTTGGTACAAAATGATGTTTATAAACAAATAGAATGGGGGGATGAGAAAAGAATTCATTAATTATATTTTTGTGTTTGGTAAGACCTTCGGTCTTGCGCCTACGTATCAACATAAAAATGAGGGATCAAAACCTCGTAGTTCGTGATACAAATTTCAAAATGGATGCATTGCCTTTAACAAAAATTAAGTTTGAAAGGCACAAAGGCCTAAAAATGGTTTGAATGAGTTAGTTGTTTTTGGCTTTTTGAAAGTTTAAGTCAAGTATAGTTAAGTTTATTTACAAGTTTGTTTTAAAAAAAGAAGTTTGAAAATGCAATGGCATAAGGCCAAAGTTTATATCTTTTTGCAAAGTGGTCAAAGTTTGGAATAAAATAAGTTCAATCAAAGAAGATTTTAGAAAGGGAGGGAGAGACTTTGAAATTAAAGAAATGGGGAGAAGATGAAGAGGTTAATCCTATGTACAAAATTAAAAGTTAAGAGTTGAAAAGATCTAACCAAATGGGTAGCAATCCAATAGACAAGAGTGTCAATAGAAAACTCAGAATTCCCTTGGACTTTTTAGAATCAAGCAACACACAAATGCACAATTATATTATCTTGAAGAGCAAAGGCATCAAATAAAGATAGCCACATCCAAGCTTCAACCATTCCATGATCTTCTTCAAATTGGCCCATGTAGCAGATGAATTCCACAAGTCATAGGTTCAAAATAAAAGCTACACAAGGATCATGTTGCAGATGAATTCAGAGGGATCTTGAATGATGTATCAGATGAAGTCTCAAATTGAAAGCACTTGGTTTCTCAATAAGTTGGCATTGGCCAAGTCCTTTAGCATAGGAATGTTGCATAAGTTCTAAGTCCATTTGTCCAAGATCAAGCCAACAGTCCACACAAAAGTTTTTTAGGGTTTTTCTTGTTATTATGTACATCAATGGTCAAAGACCACACAAACAAGCAAAGTATATACAAACAAGAAATACCACACAATATGGTCCAAGTGGACAAAGTGAAAATTGCATTAACATAAACAATTAGAATGATATGAATAATGGAAAATGAATAAAGGAAAGAATTAAATGACATTAAAGTAAACGGCTTGAAATTAAAAGTTAGTTGTTAATCGGTTAGAAGTTAGTATTGTTTGCTTTTCCTTTTTAAGACATTCTTGAAGGAGAATTGCCATCCAAGGCGCAGCGGAATTTAAAATTTCTCCATTTAGTGATCCTTATGAATGAGCATGATCAGTGATAGAATCGTTACCTCTTGTGGCGATCACAAACGTTGAACGATGACAACGTCTCTACTCAGTCCACACGAACGAATTCCTTCAATCTCAGTGCTAGCTGGTATGAATGAAGGCTTTGAGTGAGAGAAAGAGAGATACGAAATTCCAACTCTTCAGTTGTGTTGTATTCCCATACATTACTTCTGCACAAGAGTTCTATTTATAGAACCACTTATGTGGGCTTCAAGCCAAAAAGCCCACTTAAGTGCATTTTGCCCATATCTCATAATATGCCAAAATCACTTAAGTATTTGGTACCTTACCATACTTCGTATTCTACTTAAGTACACCATACCTTACGATGTTCCTTAGTTACTCTATCTCTCATCAATCCGTCCTTTGTGTGTGACCCTGTAGGTTTTCGCGACGTTGGCAATTATATTAAATCACACATTTAACATAATAAATATTGAGCGGTATCTAGCAACACATCACTGCTACCCAAGACACGAAAATGTCAGGTGATCTGACAAAACCTCCTATGATAATAATTATGTGTATAATTACCCCTTTGCCCTTATGTCTATATTGAACACAAGGTATAGACCGTGTCACCCTTGTCCAGTTCAATATTGGGCCCATAGACATTTATCCTGTTACGCAGGATGGGCAAATTCCATCTAGGACACTCATGTCCCTCAGCATGCTTTGTGGAGTACCCATCAACTGTCTTTATGGTTATCCAGTTACGGACAATGTTGGATCAGCAATAAAGCACTTGACTCTACATCTAGGATCCATAGTGGTTTCAGGTCGAAGAGTGGTATACAATATTATCACCATGAGAATAACTTATGACACTTTGCATAACTTTCTATATAGTATTCTCATAGCGGGTCAATCCGGTATAAATATTACTCTTAATATTCATACCTATGTTTAAGACTTGATAACTCTTTATCCATGATCCATGAGATGTGATCATCAGTCTACAAACATAATAGTCTTAATGCTTTAATGTTATCCCACTTCACACTAAAGCTCGACTACGGATACTTTAAGAATAGTGTCCTTATGTTTAATGTGCTCTCATGATTAAGTCACACTTAATACATTAAACGGACTATCTATTCCAGGGACTTTATTAATCAACCATAATAAAGAAAATGCCTTTTATTATTAATAAATAATTCGATACAAGTACCAAAAGTATTGGCCTCTAGGGCTTACACCAACAATCTCCCACTAGCACTAGAGCCAATCAGGCATACCCCTTATGCCCATTGATCTAGTATGGCCATCATGCTTCTGCTGCGCAAGAGGCTTTGTTAGTGAGTCCGCAATATTGTCAAGTGTTGGTACTCTACATATTTTCACATCTCCTCTATCTCGAATGAGGTGATAACGCCTAAGTATGTGTTTGGATCGTTGGTGAGATCTAGGCTCCTTAGCTTGTGCGATAGCACCATTGTTATCACAATAGAGACCAATGGGATCTACAATGCCAGGGACTATGCCAAGTTCACTAATGAACTTTTTGATCCAAACAACTTCCTTTGTTGCACTTGAGGCAGCAATATACTCGGCCTCGGTTGTAGAATCAGCAACTGTATCTTGCTTTGAACTTTTCTAGCTCACAATGCCACCATTTAAGAAAAACACATAACCATTGGAATCATGCATATTAAAGCGTCTCAGCACTTTGTCTATGTATGTACTCTGATTAGGCCAAGCATTTTTTGATATATCTCTATAGATTATGATTCCTAATTTATAGGCTGCTTCACATAGGTCCTTCATAGAAAAGCATTTCCCCAACCAAGACTTTACTTGTTGCAAGGTAGGGATTTCGTTTCCAATGAGTAATATGTCATCTACATATAATACCAGGAACACGATCATGCTCCCACTAACCTTCTTGTAGACACAAGGCTCATCTTCGTTTTTGATGAATCCATGAGTAATACATCACCTTGATCAGATATCCATATATCTCAGGTAGGTGACGTATCCTGCCTGGCCTACGCTGGTCTTGTTCTACTTGAGCAGGTTGCTCTTCCACAACTACTTGTGTTTCCTGCTCTAATTCCTCCATAGGTGTATCAATGCTTTGTGATTCTTGAATTTCTTCAAGCTCTACTTTCCTCCCACTGATTCCTTTGGAAATAAAATCCCTTTCCAGGAAAACTCCAGTTCGAGCGACAAACACTTTGCCCTCTGAAGGATTGTAGAAGTAATACCCTCTTGTTTCTTTAGGATACCCCACAAATAAGCATTTGTCAGATTTGGGCTCAAGCTTAGTTGAAATTTGTCGTTCACATAAACTTCGCAACCCTAAATCTTCATGTAAGACATATGTGGTTTCTTACCACTCCATATCTCATATGGTGTCTTCTCAACCTTTTTGGATGGAACACGGTTAAGTGTGTAAGCTGCTGTCAACAGCGCATGTCCCCAAAAGGAGTTTGGAAGATCGGCGTGACTCATCATGGATCGGACCATGTCCAACAGGGTTCGATTTCTTCTCTCAGATACACCATTCCATTGGGGTGTTCCAGGAGGAGTGAGTTGGGATAGGATCCCACACTCTTTCAGATGGTCATCAAACTCTAGGCTTAAATACTCACCACCTCGATCTGATCGAAGAGTTTTAATATTCTTACCTAGTTGGTTTTGTACTTCATTCTTGAATTCCTTGAACTTTTCAAAGGACTTGATTTGTGTTTCATTAAATACACATAACCATATCTACTGAAATCATCAGTGAATGTGATGAAGTACTGAAAACCTCCTCTGGCTGGTATGTTCAGTGGTCCATATACATCAGTATGTATGAGGGCCAAAAGATCATTAGCTCTTTCACCTTTTCCTGTGAATGGAGACTTTGTCATCTTTCCAATTAAACAAGATCTGCATGTCTCATATGATACATAATCAAAAGAGTCCAACAATCCATCTTTATGGAGTTTGGAAATGCATTTCTCATTTATGTGGCCTAATCGACAATGCCAAAGGTAAGCTGGATTTAACTCATTAGGTTTCATCCTTTTAGTATTAATGTTATAAACTGGCATTTCAAGATCAAGGACATATAATCCATTGTTCATTTGAGCAGTAGCATAGAATATATCATTCAAATAAATTGAACAACAATTGTTCTTTATTATGAATGAAAAACCGAACTTGTCCAAACAAGAAACGAAAATAATATTCCTGCTAATTGCTGGTACATAATAACAGTTCTCTAACTGAGTTATTAAACCACTAGGTAAAGTCAATTCATAAGTTCCTACGGCTAAGGCAGCAACCTTTGCTCCATTGCCAACTCGTAGGTCGACTTCACCTTTTGCCAAATCTCTACTCCTTTTTAGTCCATGCACATTTGTACAAATGTGAGAACCGCATCCAGTATTTAATACCCATGATGCAGAAGTAGATAAATTAATTTCAATAACAAAAATTCCTGAAGTTGGAGTCTCTACTCCATTCTTCCT
The DNA here is from genome assembly GCF_024323335.1 of Lathyrus oleraceus. Lineage (NCBI taxonomy): Eukaryota > Viridiplantae > Streptophyta > Magnoliopsida > Fabales > Fabaceae > Lathyrus > Lathyrus oleraceus. The sequence continues at coordinate 431,455,930 of NC_066580.1, read as the reverse complement.
ATCTTCCAGGTACTTTGGGCAGTTCCTCTTCCAGTGTGCGGTCTTACCGCAATGGAAGCGGGTGTCTTCTTTTTCTATGCTTCCACTAGGCTTCAAAGCAGCAATAGTGGGTTTGGGTTTGGCAACTTCCTTGCCTTTCCCTTTATCATGTTTGAGGACAATCCTCATGTTTCGGTACCAATCCAGAAAATTTGTCCTAGACAATTTTTCCTTCTCAAGGATTGATCGCAGGATGTTGTTAGAGGTGTTTGCTGTCATGGTAATCTACATAAGGATTAATGAAAATATAAGTATCATTGACATATTTAATTAGGCCTTTAATCAAATATGCTCCCACTATTTTACTCAAAACAAATGACCCTCATCATTTGATTCGGAAAATCGCGTTGGAAGATTTTCTAGTGGGTCGAGATCCATATTTCACTTCGTTCTAAGTCCGCATAGGCGGATTACACAAAACTAGGTTATTTAGGTAGGAACTCCTTCCAATTGTATCTCATACAACTCTCGAAATTTCAGTTGGGTGAATAACTCCTTATTCCAATCCATCATATGGATCATTCCCAACTCTTGCTTCTAAACATATATAATAAAATTATAATTAAGTTTGACTCATCGTTTTAGCAGTTGGATATTACAATTATCCCATCGCACCTTAACTAATACAAAACATGCACCTCGCGTAGGCGAAACCTACATTATTCGATACTAGTCTTGATGAGTGCTAAAACTTGGAAAGCAAACATATATAATATTCTTATAATTTGTTTAGTTAAGTTTGACCCATTGTTTTAACAGTTGGATATTACAATTATCCCATCGCACCTTACTAATATATAGATCATGCACCTCGCGTAGGCGAAACCTACATTATTCGATATTAGTCTTGATGAGTGTTAAAACTTGGAAAGCATAAACTTAATATTTAATTTGAGGGAATTGCAATTTTTCTGACCTCACTGGCTTGTTTATCATATAAACCGTCTCTCACATGCATCAACATACATTCATATGCATCAACATACATACATACATAATGAAACAGTTATGGCCCCTAGCGCAATTGTTCTCCCAAGCCAATGAGAGAACCTAAGCTAACCTAACAACGATCTAAGCTTCTCCAAGCAAGATCTTCAAGGTTGTCCTCCTTTGGCACTGACTTCTTTGCTTTCTTCATATCATTACATTACATAAAGAAGCTCGTTTTACATACGAGGGAGTGAGATGAGAAAAGAAGTTACATTTGGGAGATTAAGAGAGAGGCACGACACGCAGGTCGTATTTTAAAACCCAAAGCAGAATAAAGGAAAACTAAGGCCATAACCGATCACCATAAGACAATAATAAACACTTTATTATTATTATTAATTCCTTTAATTAATTAAAACCAAATTAAATTTCGACGACCGATCACCACATTTTAATGAACAATTCATTTAAAATCGATGTCGCTTTTCGTATCAACACTTGATACTTTTAAAGCACTGAGTTAGCCGAACGGGTGAATTTTGCCTTGCGTTAACCGGTTAACCATATGCGTTAACCGGTTAACACTGTTTGAAATCTGTTCAAAAAATTATTTTTTGCCTCGCATTAACCGGTTAACCAAATGCGTTAACCGGTTAACACTGTTTGAAAATGTCTTGGAAAACTGTTTTCCGTCTTGCGTTAACCGGTTAACTAAATGCGTTAACCGGTTAACACTGTTTGAAAACTCAAAAAAAAAATATTTCGTATTGCGTTAACCGGTTAACAATATGCGTTAACCGGTTAACACTATTCCAAAAAGTGTTTAGAAAGCACAACTCTTGTGCAGTCACAACCCCAATCGCATAACTCTCTGACAACACAACCCTTGTGCCGTCACTAACCCTGATGCACCAATTTCAGACCGTCAAACACATCTAGATTGTTGATTCAGTATGATTGATCAACACGTCATTGCTTAACCATACTAATGTCGGGTCAAGAAGCAAATGACCATTGATCGCTCAAAGGAAAACAACCATTGAGTGTTTGAATGAACGAAACGAGAACACTATATCATATATAATGTATTTTGCATCAGGATTACATATATCATATATATAATTTGATCGATCTCAATTTAATCTTTGATTCATTCTGTCTTTAATCATATTAATACAGAACAAAAACAGTTATCAGATTCATGGTTTCGTAAGTGGCTCTGATACCACTGAAGGAGAATTGCCATCCAAGGCACAGCGGAATTTAAAATTTTCTCCATTTAGTGATCCTTACGAATGGGCATGATCAGTGATAGAATCGTTAACTCTTGTGGCGATCACGAACGTTGAACGATGACAACGTCTCTACTCAGTCCACATGAACGGATTCCTTCAATCTCAGTGCTAGCTGGTACGAATGAAGGCTTTGAGTGAGAGAAAGAGAGATACGAAATTCCAACTCTTCAGTTGTGTTATATTCCCATGCATTGCTTCTGCACAAGAGTTCTATTTATAGAACCACTTGTGTGGGCTTCAAGCCAAAAAGCCCACTTAAATTCATTTTGCCCATATCTCATAATATGCCAAAATCACTTAAGTATTTGGTACCTTACCATACTTCATATTCTACTTAAGTACACCGTACCTTACGATGTTCCTTAGTTACTCTATCTCTCATCAATCTGTCCTTTGTGTGTGACCCTGTAGGTTTTCGCGACGTTGGCAATTATATTAATATTAAATCACGCATTTAACATAATAAACAGTGAGCGGTATCTAGCAACACATCACTGCTACCCAAGACACGAAAATGTCATGTGATCTGACAAAACCTTCTGTGATAATAATTATGTGTATAATTACCCCTTTGCCCTTATGTCTATATTGAACACAAGGTATAGACCGTGTCACCCTTGTCCAGTTTAATATTGGGCCCATAGACATTTATCCTGTTACGCAGGATGGGCAAATTCCATCTAGGACACTCATGTCCCTCAGCATGCTTTGTGGAGTACCCATCAACTGTCTTTATGGTTATCCAGTTACGGACAACGTTAGATCAGCAATAAAGCACTTGACTCTACATCTAGGATCCATAGTGGTTTCAGGTCGAAGAGTGGTATACACTATTATCACCATGAGAATAACTTATGACACTTTGCATAACTTTCTATATAGTATTCTCATAGCGGGTCAATCCGGTATAAATATTACTCTTAATATTCATACCTATGTTTAAGACTTGATAACTCTTTATCCATAATCCATGAGATGTGATCACCAGTCTACAAACATAATAGTCTTAATGCTTTAATGTTATCCCATTTCACACTAAAGCTCGACTACGGATACTTTAAGAATAGTGTCCTTATGTTTAATGTGCTTTCATGATTAAGTCACACTTAATACATTAAACGGACTATCTATTCCAGGGACTTTATTAATCAACCATAATAAAGAAAATGCCTTTTATTATTAATAAATAATTCGATACAAGTACCAAAAGTATTGGCCTCTAGGGCTTACACCAACAATTCTTTGGAGAACACTCAACCCACTTATCACAAGCATGGATCCTTGAACCAAGATATCTTCCAAAGGAAGGAAAAAAGGCCAATTTTCCATACAATACCATGAAACATATAAGACTTACAATCTCACTAACTAGAATGTTATGTCTTTTGTGTCACAAATTTAGCGCTATGTTAAGCAATCGTAATTGGACTTATGTAGAAGTCACAACTATTTGAGGTCGGGCAATAGAATTTTGGTGTTAATGCATGTTAGAGACATAGTATTATGGACTATACTCATGAAACATACCACACACAAAAAGAATATGCAAAAGAGGTGGCCTAATCTCATCCATACTCATGTTAATTTTTCAATCAACTAGCTTTAGGACTTTGAAATATCATAGGACAAATGAGATGAATGCATAAAGAAGGGGAATGAGATGAAGAGGGAGGGGAATAGATGAAAACTCAAATTGATCAAAGGAGGACTTTTACCAAATTAATATCATACATTCATTTTGGGAGATGGAATATACATTCCATCAATCCCCTAAATTCAATGATATTAACTGAACAAAGTCAAATCAACCTTGACTAAGGCCCAACAAGAAGAGTCAAACGCAAACAAGTTACCACAATTGGTCAACAAAGTTATTTGGTATTTATTCAAATTAAAAAATACTAAAATAATACATTTAAATTAAATATGGTTTGTCAAATTCCTAAAACCTCATCAAAACACCAAATAAATAACCATGAGATTTATCATAGGTCAAACAAGGTCAAAGGACCTTGGAGAAAAATTTTCAGAATTTTTGAAGACTTAAAAGTATTTTTAAACAATTAAAAACAAATGCAAAATCAATTAAATCATGAAAAATATTAATAATGATCTAAAAAATTATTTTAATTCAGAATATGAAAGAGGAAATTTTTTAAAATTTTTTGGTGAAACTCTCATATTTTTTGGATCAATATTAAAATTAATATGAATTAATGAAAATAAAGAAATTAAAATGAAATTCAAATAATCAGAAAAAACGTGGACCACTTGATCTCCCTCATTAATTGAGGTGGCAGATCAAGTGGTCACCATCGCGCGTTCCATGGTGGACTTGAGTCAACGCGTCATAGGCTTGGTATTTAAAAGCAACGCACGAGATTAAAACAATTTGAAAAGGATCAATGGCTCTGAACCCTGCCAACACATCACCGGCGTCCAAAGGCCGGTCATCTTCTCCGCTGACCCTGGTCGGACTGGTTCACTCATCACCATCAAGAAAATGAAAAAGGAGGACATGATCTGAAAGAAAAAATGGCGTAGAGCACGAATCTGACCTCAATTTTAACTAACTCCACATATATAGAAATATATGAGGAGTTGAATTTTTAGGTGTGTCAATTGAGTTGCTTCGATTTAACCTCTAAACAACTCAATCTTCTTGCCCACATTGGTAGGACTTCAGACAACCAAGGATCCAAGAGAATTGAGTGGAATTAAGAGAGAATCGAAGAGATGAAATTTTCTGGAAAATACCTTCAATGTAGGTCTGGATTCAACTGTTCTTGCTTTGGCTTGTGCTTGATCTTGCTCAATATGCTTGCAAAAGTGGATTAGAATGCACAAAAGGTCTTGGATCCTTGGAGTTTTGAATCTCAAAACAGTGAGAATTCAACTCAATTTCCAATGGAAATTCTCAGGATTATCCTCTCAAATGGAAGGGTTAGGGGTTTAGGATCAAAGTTGACGTGAATGTGTGTTGAATTCTAAGCATATGGAGCTCTATTTATAGTTGGATCATGTGATATTTGCACCTTCCAAATGACTTTCCAAAATTGGCAATGAGTGATGCATGGGTGCATGGGCGTGTACAAGCCCATGATATCATTCCATTTGATCTATAATTGAGTATAAAAGAGTCTGAAATCAACTTGGAATGTAATGCAATTGTACACAGCTGTTTGAAGTTTGATCTTTGCCAAATGGTAATGCAATGTTCATGCCATGTGCAGCCCTAGCAAATCTTGTCCAAAATGGATGAAATTGGACTTTTTGGAAAGGTTAGATCAAGAGGAATAACTTTAATGTTCAACACTTTTTCATTTGGAGCTTGGAAATTAATGAATTTTGAGGTGGAAGTTTGGAAATTTCAACATATTGAAATTTTTCTAAGTGTCAAGCCATATAACCTTGCTTAACTTTTTATGTGAGCTTCAAATGAGAAAAGTGTCTTCATAAAAGTTGTATATAGTTAAAATACTTTCAAAATGGTCACCAACTTAATATCATTTGGATTTTAAATGATAGAGTTATGCATTTTTGAAGTTTGGAAAAATCACTTGATCAATGGTATAGGTCAAAAGTGACCTATAATGTAGCCTCATATCACATGCTCATAAAAGTTTAATTAGATCTCACTCAAAACATAAAATTTGAAGTAGATATCTTGAATTTGATTGTGCAACTTTGAAATCTTTCATCTCATAAAAATTGAGCAAGTTATGGCCTTGGGAAGTTGACTTTCAAATTAGGGTTTAGACAAAATGACCTATAATGTTTCAACATAGAAAATGATTTTCCAAGAAAAAATAGCTCTAGGTCTCAACATGAAAGTTGTTTGGAATGTTATTTAGAGTAACTTTTCTCTTGGAATCATTTTCATATGGTGAAAATTGTTGGAGATAGGGTCTAGGGAGACCCAGTTTTGATGAGATGAATTCATCTGGCCAACCACCATCAACCAACTTGCTAATTTTCAATTCTTTGGACTTTCTTGGCACATTGTCGCAGCCTGAAAAATACAGGAGGTGCGAAAAAACAACCGGCGAAAGAAAATGACAGAAGAGTCGCCATCGTGCGTTATTTATCCCAAAAGAGGGAAAGTAAACGCTCGAAGTAAACCTGGAGAAAGGAAAGGAAAAGACAAGGTCTCGCAACCAAATCTTGGGTTCGGGAGTCGATTATGCGAAGGGAAGGTATTAGCACCCCTACGCATCCGTAGTACTCTACGGGATCCACTCTTGTTTGTTCTTGTCTAAAGGGTGTGTGTTTATCTAATGTACTATTTACTAAAAGAGAGGGTCAAAGAAAATGACTCGCACGGATGTCGCATCCATTGCATACGTATCTCATCTGGAATGAGAATCAGAGTCTTCGTAGCTCGGCTACCTATGGGTTAAAGAGGAGTGTGCTCGCTAAGACGTCGCGTCTTATGCCTACGTATCTCATCGGGAATGAGAATCAGAGCAAAACGTAGTTCAAACTAACTACGGGAACAAAAGTATCGATTGCAACTAGGGCAAGAGAAAGGGAAGATCTCGATCGCAACGAGGGCGAGAGAAAGGATCGCAACGAGGGCGAAAGCAAACAAGGATTAGTTGTTAGTTGTTAGTCAAACTCGGCAAGACATCGCATCTTGTGCCTACGTATCTCATCTGAACATGAGAATCAGAGTTGCCGTAGTTCGGCTCACGCACGCCGAAACAAAACAAAACACAAAAGGCAAACATGGAACCCGAATGCCAATCGCTGGACTTACATTAGCTTCCGAACCAAACAAACCCACACTGGAAACCAGATGCCACTTGATGGACTTATACCGGACTCCAAGCACTCAACAATAGGATACGGAATGCCAATCGCTGGGCTTACATCTATATCTTAACACACACAAGAAGAAACAAGCAACAAGTTACTAAGGAGTCGGGAACTCGAGCCTAGCAACTGTCAAGCAAACACACACAAAAAAGGAAAAGGGTGAAAAAGAAAAAAAGGGTGCCCGGAGAGATCTCGTACGACCTCCTGCCTACGTACCTCATCTGGTATGAGGATCAGAGCAACGTAGTTCCCCTACATAGGGGTTGCCATCTGAACATGGACTTACAAAGGAGAACACCAGTTGTGTCAAAGGAGAGTGGGCGATGTGTTCACGTCCTAGCAGTAGGTGTCGCAGCTCGCTGAATCGAGTCTTAGGCAGTTACCTCTTTGCAATAGGACGGACTACATGCCACAAGATCGGAGACGCTCGGAAAGGTCTAGAAGTGGGGAAGCTCTGCCCTAGGGTTGTCATGCAATATGTACTTAGGTGTTTAGGATTTACAAATGGGAATATCTACCTAATGTTAGCATGCAAAGAATATGGGAATTCTACCTATGTTATCATGCAAAGGGTTCTATCTAATGGGCGCTACCTAATCGGAACAAGAATCGACGAATGGAGCAAGGAGAAGTGTTAGGGATAAAGGTAGATGGCGATGCATGAAGCAATCGACTTACAAGGTTGATGGCGATGCATAAAGCAATCGGCTTACAAGGTTGATGGCGATGCATAAAGCAATCGACTTACAAAAGGGTGGATGAATACGTGCTGGTTCTGTTAGGTTTTGAGAAAAGTGATTACTCGACGTTGGATCGAGGTTTTGGTCTTGTTTTGAAATGGTTATCGGGTATTCATTTTATTTCTTGTATTAACAGATGAATAAAGAATGAAAGAATGTTATACATTTCATGGGAGAGGGATACATTTGTTATGAATGGGGGTTGTCATGGCAATCAAACAACATAAATATATGCCTCATACATCATACAAGTAGGCAATAGTCAATCAGACAATAAGATATTTAAACAAGTATGTGATCAAATCAAATAATCAAAGAAATGAAATGAATGAGCATTAAACAACGTATGAGTGTAAGTGTAAGGGAACCGGCTCATTGTAAGAAAGCCCAAGAGTAAGCTATGTGAGGTTGATGGTGATGCTTAAAAAGCAATCGACTTACAAGGGTGTAAAAAAATGGGCTCGATATTAAATCGAGAAAGTATGATTTTTATAGTTTAAAAAAATGGTTTTGAACTAAATTAAAATACAACAACTATGCATTATTAACAAATGAAATTATAATAAACATAAAAAAAAACGAAAAGGTTAATAAAATACTACAATAATAAAAAAAAATGCTAAAAGAAGATAAAATAAAATAATAAGCAAAAAGTACCACACATGAGTATTGAACCCTCTCCACTTAATATTATGAAACTACCCTCTCTCCACTAGGCCACTCAACATCAACTGCTATTGAGATACTACGCTAAGTATATGAACTGGGCTAAAGATTTAAAATAAAAGTAAAACAAACATTCTTATGGTTTTTGTATTATCTCTGTAGAAAACAAATTAAGTTAAATAAATAAAAAAAAGAAATTAATAAAAAAAAGAAAACAGAAAAAGAAATGGGAACGGGGAAGAGAACACAGAGGAGTTCGTCTTCCTCCCTCTCTCTCGCATCTTACGAGCTCAAAACTTCCCCAACAATGGCAACCTCACGCACCCCAGACTTCACATTTCACTCAATCTCACTCTTGCTCTCAACGAAACCCCTTTCAAACACTCTCAGCTCTCACAAAAACAATCAAACAACAATCATGAAGAGAAAGAAAAAGAGTAGGAAAGAAAGGTTCTTACAGAGCGTCGCTGCGGTGGTGGTGATGGATGCGAAGAAAACTGGCCTCCAGGTACGATTTTGGGGTTTTAGGTTTTTCTCTCTTTCAGATTTTCGCCTCCACCTCTTTCTGTTGCTTGCCTCTTTTTGGATTAGGGTTTTTTAGTCTCTATTTTCGCCTCCAAGTCCTTTTTCTTCACTGATTCATTCTCCCTTTTATATTTCTGCAGCTAGGGTTTCAAATTGGTGGCCTTGTGTTCAAAAGAGCATCCTGCGAAACACTTTTTTGATGCTCAGAACTTGGTTTGACTTCTTTGGTGCTAGGTTCGAAAGTGGTAATCTGAACCTTCGCTTTCTTCTTTGAATTTCATCTCTATTCCAAATTGGGAATTTTTCTGATTTTTGCATTTTACTGTTGGCTAATTAATCCTTTTTACTGCAGTGAAAATGGAGGGCTTGGTTTGATTTCAACATCTGAAGGATGGTTTGTGATTTTTCCTTGAATTTTAGTAGTTTCATGGTGAGTTGGTTTTGTTTGCAAGCCTAAGGCCAATGCTTTTGGTTGATTTCATGACTTAGCATTCTATGTGTGGCATGAGCTGTTTTGATGCCTTGCTAGATATGTATTGGTTGCATTGCTTGCTGCAGTTTGTTGTTTGATGGCAGGTTAGAGGCTTTGGCTAGGTGATGTGGTGTACTGTGAGCAGGGAACTTGGTTGCACTTTCCATGAGCACATTCCTGTGGCGCTGCTACAGCTTATTATTTGGTGGCTATGTGGAGTAGCAACTGGTGTTAGGATCATGTGGTAATGTTGGTTTGTTGCTACAGGATCTAAGCTGCAGCCTTCATTCACTAGTCCTTAACTAGTGTTTCCAAGGTTTTGTGTAGTATATGGTGTTGGATTGATGGTGTTGGTAACATGTCACAACTTGCCTCATGGTGTAACTAGATTGATGTACCTTACACTCTTTGTTGCTCAATTCTGCAGCACACCTTATTCATGTATTCAACCTTGGTCTGGCTTTTCATTTTATCTTGGTCCTAAGCCCTATTTAATGTTGGATTAACCATGCTTTTGGCCTAACACAGGTTGGTTCTTTCTAGCAGGCCCATAGGGAGTGCTTGTAGTCTGCAATAATCAATAGTTTGGTTTGGAAATGTGCAGGATAACTTACACAATATTCTTGTGACTTAGCTCAATATTCTCATGCGCTGTTTGTTACAGGATTCCTTGTGGTTTGGCTTGGACAGATGCAGGACTTTCAACAGGACCAACTTGCTTGTCCTTTTGGCTTGGTGCAACAAGGCCTTAATACATGAAAAATGGGGATGTGTTTCTTGTTGTAGTGGAAAAGGTTGAGTGTGCTTGCAGACTAGTTGTTGCAACCCTGCTGTGCAGGTTGATGCAAGTCACTGCAGAGTACTTGCAAGGCAATGTTGATTGGTCTTCTTGCAGGCAACTGTTGGTGGCACTGGTTTTGTTTCAAATCCCATATGTAAGATCAAATTGTTATCGGCTAGTTCCATGCCCATTCATACTGATTTATGTATCCCATAAGTTGTGATTTATGTTGTGGTTGCCTCGAGTGCATTGCATGGCTGACTGTTTCTGTCTTGGTTTTGCGGCAGGATAACTAGCCTGGTTCAGCTAGTATGTACCCTCGTAAGGACAGTAGCATCATGGTCTATATGGATGGATGCTTCGATGCGTGAAGTTGCTATGGCCTTGCAGGTTCACATTGATCTCAAGTCACAAATGGAGTTGTTTGGATTATGGAACTGTCATGACTAAAACATGCTAAGTGCTTTCTACTCTTGAACTTCTTTGTAGCTGTTATGCCCTGCTGTTGTTGTGCCTTGGCTTGATGACTATTTTGGATGCCTGCTGCATGTTGTCTTAGCATGATTCTAACAGCATTGCATTCAAACTCTGATGTTTGGTTGGTTGTTCCTGAACCAAGAATGCGTATACTGCAACCTGTAGCATCTTGAAAAGTTTTTATAGTGGCCCCCTGCTTCCCAATCAAACTTCCTGCTTGAGTATCAGCCACCAGAAGCCTCGTAACACCTGGGCGTCCTGCACCTGATGCGTTATCTGCAGGATCACGGTCCACATTGCAAACTTGTTTATGAACCCTTAGCAAACCCTCCACAGCAGGTGGTATGGGGCGATATGGCTCTTCTTTTCCAGAAACCATTACCGACCAAATTCTGAAGTTACCAGGTATACAGTGAAAGCTTCTTGCCACCATAGGCTGCACAAACTTCAGTGAGTGCCTTAATACCCTTAAGGGTTGCCAAGGCAGAGTCTGCAGCACCAAATTTAGGTAGACTATCCTTTTTTCAAATTTTTAAATGGCCCTGCTAAAGGTTCCAGAGAAAGAAAGTCTGCCAGTGGGGATATATCAGAATTAGACACAGCGCTCAGTTGCTTCGCTGCCAGATTAACAACAACACTAGAAAGCTGATTTGCAACTTGTGCAGCAGAAGCAATATTTGCATTATTGATTAAAGTCTTCACTTTATCACTTTTTGGTTGACTTTGGTCAATGTTCATTTTTTTTGTATTTTTCTTGTAAATGGATATTTAAATGGAAAATTATGGGTAAATTTAGGGTTTAATGGATTTGGGTTGACTTTGGTCAAAGTTGACCAAAAAGTCAACTGTTGACCAAAATCAACAGTTGGTCAAAAATGCCAAATTTTGTATTTTCTTGTATGGAATCACATGTAATGGTTTAAAATGACATGAAATAAATTGAAATGGATTAACAAAATGGTTTGAAGTTGGTTTCACAATTGGTTTAATCATGACTTGAATGTTTGACTTTTGAAAAGAAAATAACTTGACTGATAATGTGTATGAACAAAGCCATGAAATGAGACCATAAGGTTAGGGTTTTGACATAGTATCCATGAACCAATAACATGACTGGCAAGTGGATAGAAACACAAGAAACTTGGTTGTTCAGATGACCCAGACCATAGAGGTATCCACAATCACAACACCATGACTTTGGATCAAAACCACAATCCTCATACAAAACCAAGGTTAGGCCAAGCATGTTAAACAAACATAAAAAATTCAGGACCAAAATCGGGGTATGACACACATGGTAGATCATATATGCATAAGATGATGAATTTTGAAGTGTCCCTTGAGAAATTTGATCAATTGGTGAGATAGCTTGTTGGAGAAGTTACTCACGATACCTAGTCAAACTTGGGTTTCCAAGGCAAATCACCCTCAAACTCTTGAAGAAAACTTGATCAATATAACATGTAGGAATAATTGGGACTCATATATGATACTCATAACCATTCTTGGATGAATTCATGGTTGTGCTCTTTGTCATGAGGGTCCTAAACCCTAAATATGAACTTGATAGATCAATGGAGATTATGCCCTACCTACAAAAGAGTTAGGCAAATGCAAAGACATATTTTTGTATTTTGGTTAGTAAAATGATAATATACAAGTATGATACAATCACATGGTGCTTGATGATCTCTCCCAAAACAAACCCAATGAAAGAGGGGTAAGGAGAATGCCAAGGTATGATCCCAATGTTAATGCTTATGATGAAATTGCACGAGGAATCTTAGGGTCAAAATTGGGGTCTTACAGGAAGGTTATTTTTTATTAAAAAAATGTTCAGATGTGCAAAACACGTCGGAATATACATTTCAAAATTAAAAAAAAAGGCGTCCGGTTTGGGGAAAGGGGGGGTGTCTATATTTAAAAAATTAAAATTTTAAGAGGGAAGGTTTGACTGTTGAAATTGAAAATTTTGCAGGTTGACTGACACCTTTTTATTGGCATCATGTATTCCACGTCGCTACCCTTGTGACCATTCTGACACCTTTTCATATGCATCATGAATCCCACGTTGCAACACAGCAGATGTTTTCATTTACGACGTGATTACCATGTCACTGACTTATCTACTTAAAACTCATAAATTCTCTTCCCCTAACGTTATCAGAACTGTCTTCTCTTCTCTCATTTTCTTTTCCTTTCAATCTTCTGCCTTTCAACCTCTTCTTTCATTTTTTTCTTTTGATTTTATCTTTTCATCACCCCACTTTCATATAGATTTACTTCACAGTATATTGTTTAATTGACATTATTTGATTTCTTGTTTATTATTTTGATTATTATTTTATTTTTTGTTCAAGAGTCAGGAATTTAATCAAGACTCAAGAAACTTTTTCAATTTAATTAAGACTCAAGAAACTTCTTCAAGGTATTTTGGTTATTTTATTTATATTTTTTTTCTAGAATTTTATATGGCAAATTTTTTGGGTTGTTAGTTGTTTTAGAATATTTATTTAGTTGCTTTTAAATTTAGATATATTTTTTATTATATTATTAATCCAAAAATATATATAATATATTAGTTTTGTAAATTTTTAAAAGGTTATTAATCCAAAAGTTTAATTTATTAGGTTTATTGATCTGAAATTATTTTTTATTTTTATATGTATGTGTGTTTTTATATGTATTGTATGCATAGGAGGACTATCAAACATTGCTCACAGAATCTTTAGTTTAAAATCCTCGGTATACTCTGATAGTGTCATATCTCGAAAAATACGACACTCGCGGAGCGCGTCGTCCGCCTGCGAAATAACTAATAGAGTCGCCACCGAGCTTTATTTATTCCCAAAAAATAAAAATAAAAATATCAATAAAATCCATAAAAGAACGACAATGATATGGTCGTCGCAACCAACTAGGGTTCGGGAGTCGATTACGCAAGGGGAAGGTATTAGAACCTCTCACGTCAATTGTACTCAACATAAACCATTTAGTTAGTTATGCGCGAAGTGCTAGTTTAAAAATGTTTGCTTTCTCGAGTTATTAGAAATTTAAAGAGAAAAAGAAAGGGGTCACAAAAAGTTTTTTATTAGGGTGTCTGACAAGATTGTGGGTCTTGCTCCTACGTATCTCCAGGTGTGATGGAGAACTCAAGGGTATGTAGTTTTGGATAAAAAATGCTTGTTTGTTGGTCGGTTTTAGCGAAAATTATTTAGTCACAATCGAAGGAAAAAATTGCTTACCTAAAACAGTTAGAGGAGCGGGCGTTTGCATCATATTGAATGGATTTCTAGATATTAACATTAATGGGAAAACGTCACTTATCTCACTCACATATGTCGATGAAGCATTGTTTTGCATCGTCTCTAGACAAAATATCTTCCGTTTTAAAAGAGATTTATGTTTGAAGCTAAAAGGAAAAAGTTTTGAATGGGTTTGATTGTTTTTAGGCGGACAACGAATAATCGAGCAATGAAGCATGGGCCAACCATTCGATTATTGGAGGAGCAGGAAAGTGTAAACCTCTCATTCCTTTTCCGGCCAAGTTTTTATTTTTTTGAGAAATTTATTAGCGGAAGACGAATACTCGAGCAATATGACATAAGCCAGTCATTCGATTATTTGAGGAACTGGAAAATTTAAACCTCTCATTCCTTTTTCGTCCAAGTTTGACTAAAAAAAATTATTCGGATCATGAAAGATCGAGCAATATGGCGTAATTCAATCATTCGAGGAGCAGGATAGTGTAAACCTCTCATTCCTTTTTCAACCCATTTTTTATTTAAGAAAAGGGTTTTAACTGCTTCGGGTAAGCGGAGAAGAAAAGTCGATGTTGATCGATGGTTTATCGCGTTAGTGAAAAATGATTTGTGAAATTGTTTAACTTGGTTTTGAAAATGGTTAAAATTATTTTGAATAGGTGGTAAAATATGGTTGAAAAATAAATTAAAGTGAGAACTGTGACATGAGTTGCGTATGGAATCGCGAGGGGTGCAAATTCTAGCGCGATGACGTGAAATCTAGCATAAGGCGTAACTTAATGCCATAAAATGAATCGAAACGTAATATTGTACAAAGCACGCAACAAAGAAATAAGATAGGAATGCATACCAAAATATTTACAACCCGCATTCATCATAATTCAATCGAAAAAGGATACAGAAAAATCAAAGCACGCACTGATCAAAATCATAAATCGATGTCGCGTAACACGAAGACGTGCAATGCGATGGTACCAAAAGTAGAAGTCAAATTCGATTTAAATGTAACGATGTTGGATTGTTGTATCTCAACACAAATCAAATTCCAAATTGCTAACATAAAACGCATTCATCGCAAATAAATCGAAACGCAACAAAATATAATATAATATCACGAAAGCAAAGGTCACATGCCAAAACGTGAAGTGGCGAAAAGCAAAAATGTTGACTGTCGTCATGCTAAACCATCAGAGGCACATAGGAAATTGAATTAAAATGTAGCGAGAACCAAATTGAAAATATCCATGCACACCAATGAAAATCATCCATTAACTTGCTAATGCCTAATGTGATCATCGCAAATGGATCAAAACACATACGAAAAACCAAACGCAAGGAAAGGAAAGCGTAAAAAAATGAAATTTAACGTGCAAGGACATAACTCAAATGAAAGTTAATGCGTTCAAATTATAAATGCGTACCAGAATTTCTCATTGGAATATGGTCGACGACAGAGGGGGTGGCTTGGTCGTGTTTTCTTTTTTCAGGTTGTATATTAGGTCGATGCAAATTTCGTGTGGCTTTGCAGCAAGTGTAATTTTGGTTTTTCTTTTACTTTTGATTTTGGTTATGTTTTGTCTTTTGAATTAAGGTTGTTTACAGGTTTGACATGGTGTTGTTTGCAAGAGGTTAAAAGAGCAGGAGTTTATGGTGCAGTCGATTTTAGTGGAGGGTGATGGTGGTGTTGTCATGGTGGAGTTGGGTTTGGACTGAGGTTTCAAGGTGATTTGTGTTTATCGGAGCAAGGAGGGGTAAAATGATGGTGGGTTATTGGTTGTAAAGAAGAAGAGTAAATGGGCGGTAAACTTGCTGCGGTTGCAAAAGGGTGAGGGCGTAACGAAAAAGCGATGACAATGTGGTGTTATTGGTTGTAGAGGACGGAGGAAATAGAGGGTGGTTAGTGGTTGTAGGGTTTTGGACGATGAATGGCGAAGAGAGTTAAGTGAAGAGAATGAGAGAAGTATAGTGAGGGAGGAAGAAGAATAAGAGAAAGCAAAAAGAGATTATGAGAAAATAGAAAGGGAATGTTTTCAATGTTTCTCCCTTTTTTTATTTTCAAACTTTTAGAAACAATCATCCAAAGAGTGTTGTATGGGAGGGTTTCTATGGACTGCTCCCCATTTGCCCACATCATTTAATATATATATATATATAATATATATATATATATATAATATATATATATAATATATATATATATATGAGTCAGGATCAAATGACACTAAGGTGTCAAACTTAATAACATGACACCTCCGATAATTCTTCACCTTATATGCATATAACAAAATTCACCATTGAATTTAAAACTATTATAATATAGATCACGCCTATAAAATTTCACATCAATCAAAAATTATTTGATATGTTAAATAGAATAATAAAAATTAACGATTTTCATGAAGTTTTGCAAGACGTTAGTTTCTTTGTATCTCGTTAACATGTCAAATAATTTTCAGTTGATATTAAATTTTATAGACATGATCTATATGCTAAAAATTTTTAATCCAACGGTGGATTTTGTTATACGAATATGCGGTAAAGATTTATCAGAGATGTCATGTTACTAAATTTAACACCTTGGTGTCATTTTATCATATATATATATATATATATATATATATATATATATATATATATATATTATATATATAATATATATATAATATATATATATATGATTCTAGGGTTTTAATTTATTTTTTTAATTCCACAAATGTCCCATTTTGATGTTTTTTATTGTGAAATGAGTTTTAGAAACAAATGAAAATAAATTTAACCATTTTTTAATAGAACAATATAAAATCAAAACTAACAATTTCGTTAATCCTATTTATTTTGTCTGAACATCTTGACAAAAAAAAACAAAAAAAGAAAGAATTAAAATGAACAAATATCGGGCACGAGAATCCGCAAAAAATAAAACGAATTCATTACAAAGATCTATGCGAAATAAACTTCTCGAAAACACATAGATAAATGTCAATTTTTGTAATAAAAAAAGTTTGTATGAAAAGACTTAGGCTGAATGTGAATGTAAATGTGACCGAAAAATAAAACGAGTGTACCATGTTGAACTACATGTGCCATTGAACAATAAAACTGAGAGCTACAAGCTCGATTTCGAAATTTTTCGCCCATTAAATTTACGTACATTTGAAAATAGATTCAACCAATTTGTCTATAAAACCGAAACTTTATTTTGGGTTACTTTCTTAGCGTTATGCGGAAAGGAATGTATGTTATGATATGCAGATGATGCAAATGTCTTGATGAATGAATGAAGTATTGATTGAGGGGCAAAATTGGGGTATGACAGATAAGTTCAAATAGATTAATGCACATATGGATCTTTATATTTAGAGTTTAGTAAATGGCGCGAAAGGACCTAATGGGTGTTTTTTTAGTGTTGGATCTTTGGTCGACAACTACAAAATAAGGGATAGAAGTTTATTTGAAAGAGTTGTGGATGGGGAAGGGACATCACATCCACTATAATTAACACCCGAAAGGACGAAAATAATGAGACAACTGGTGTTAACTGAGGTGAGACACGAGATGGCAGAACGTGAGACGATGATAAATATTTTGTACAAGTGTGAGTTGAAAGTCCTACATTGCTTAGAAAAGTAAAGATTGAACACTTTATAAGTGAGATGACTGATACACCTATCACCTTAAGGTTTTGGATGAATATGTGGTGTCTCTCTCACTTATGTGTTGTTCTTGACCCAATGTGGATGCTCATCATAATGATCCAACAATAAATGCCCAATGGAGGCAATGAAGAAAAAACAATTTGAGATGGAGGAGCAAATACGATAATTTCTCTCACAATGGAACCAAACAAATTATTGGATGCAAGTTGAAGTGTGGTTGGGAGTGAATTAGTGTAGTGTAATGGTGCTACATAGTTGGATGCAAATTGCAAGGTGTATTGGAACTGGTTTGGAAGTGAATTAGGAGTGAAAACAAATTCTGCACTACTGAAAAAATGTAGTATTTTCTGCTATTGTCTCAGGTTTAACCGGTTACCAGATTCGGTGTAATCGGTTACACACCCGAAAACTAGTGTAAAAAGGTTAATTTTTGTAAGTGTAACTAGTTACCTGGTTTTGCGTAACCGGTTACATGCAGGAACATGTGTTTCTGGGATGTTGAAAGTGTTGAAAAGGCATGTGTAATCGGTTACCTGATTTTACGTAACCGGTTACATGCATGAAAAAAAGGCATTTTCTGGATCCTGAAAGGCATGGATGAAGATGTGTAATCGGTTACCATGATTTGTGTAACCGGTTACCAACATGAAAAAATGTACTTTTTGCCTTTTTGTTATTTCGTGGCATGTTGGGAATTTAACTCATTGTGCATGTTTTCTAGTATGTTTTTACAGGTCCTACTCGTGGTGTGGTATTGAACACCACTCTAACATGATGCGGAAGCTTGAACATGAAGGGCACATGGAGAAATGAAGTGAATAGAGTATAGAATGGTCAGTTGACTTTGATCAACCGTTTGACCAAAAAATCAACAGTTTACCAAAAGTCAATTGGGGGTCAAATGATGTAAAAATATGTAATTTTGGTTTTCTGGGGCTCTTTTTTAACGGAATGAGATGTCTTTGTAAAGAGAAATAGCTTCCTACTATATCTTGTATTGAACATCTGAATTTTACTCGAATGAAACTTGCATGAAACAATGAATTGTTAGACTTCACTCTAATTTGCAAAGCCTTGTCTCGAATCCATATCAAACGACCAACTCCACAAAAGATTAATCAATCACGCTTGCAGTTCATAACCATACCCAATGCCATGATGCAATACACCTGAACCACAAGCATCTCAGACCAAAATTATGCCTAATACCAAAATACCACATACTAGGTTTTTAAGATCACCATAACAGGAGTTGTCCAATGCTTGAACCATAAACACCGTCCTCTGAATCAATAATGCAATGGATGAATATGCCATGAATATGCAATCGAATATGCGAATGAATTTTAGGGTCAAAAGTCGGATGAATAGTAGGAATTAGGTAGGCCAAATTTTTGGGTATGACAGTTGCCCCTATTTAATCTTCTCGGACCTGAAGGTATGAATAGAAACGACTTTCAGATATTCGAGATAAGAGGGGATTAAATACTAAAATATCCAAGAAATTTTCCCACTATGAATGAATGAATGTAATGGGAGGTAATGGTATTAGTAAGAGATTGATTATTGGATGGAAGATAGGATTTTGTACGGTCATCTGATGAGGATTAGCTTAAGTATCTGTGGGAATATGCAACACTCATAAAAGAAATGTAAGGCATGCATGATGTATGCAGTATGCGCTTGATTTTTTTGTTTTGCCTCCATTAACAACTTTATTTGAAAGAGTTGTAGATGGGGAAGGAACATTACATCAACTAAAATTAACACCCGAAATGATGAAAACAATGAGACAATTGACGCTAACTGAGGTGAGACACGAGACAGCAAAACGTGAGGCGGCGATAAATATTGTGTACAAGTGTGAGTTGGAAGTCTCACATTGCTTAGAAAAGTGGAGGTTGAACACTTTATAAGTGAGAGGACCTATACGCCTATCACCTTAAGGTTTTGGATGAATATGTGGTGTCTCTTTCACTTGTGTGTTGTTCTTAATCCAATGTGGATGCTCATCATAATGACCCAATAATAAATGCCCAATGGAGGCAATGAAGAATAAACAGTTTGAGATGGAGGAGCAAATACGATAATTTCTCTCACAATGGAACCAAATAAATAATTTAATTGGTGGTGATGTGGATGAGGATGATGATATGGACGAAGATTTTAGTGATTATGGTGATTGATTTTTTTTATTGTTATTTTACTTTTAAATATTAATTTTTGTAAAATATTTCTAATTATTTTTAATGTTTAAACATTTTTAATTGAAATTCATATTTTTAATTATTATTTGAAAATATTCATATTTTTAATTTAAAAAAATCATATTTTTAATTATCATTTGAAAACATTTGATTCATTTATTATTTTTTATATTTTTATTATTTATTAAATATATTTTTAATTAAAAATAATATGTGAAATGGAAATCATGTGGCAAATATAAGACATATTATCATTTTTGTGGCGTCGTAAACACGTCACAAATCTAACATATATTCCATTTTGTGGTGTGGTAAACATGATGTAAATTTGACGGATATTTCATTTTGTGGCGTGAAATTCACGTGGCAAATCTTAGATCCGCTATACCAGCAGAATTTTGTGGCGTAAAATTCACGTGGTAAAGTTTTACGACGTAAATATCATGTGGCAAAGTTGTGCCATGATTTTTAAGTGACAAAAAAGTTACTACAAACATTTCTACCGCGTAATTTTCCAGATCACTAAATACTCGTTATGACATGATTTTTCGGTTTATAACGTGAAAATCACGTGGTTAATAATATTTTTTTAATGATTTTTCTCATCCAATAAAAATTTCACTCTCACTCTTCCCTCAAACTTTTAGTTTTGTTTATTATTACGTTTATGAACAACAACCGATTAATACTTCAAAACCACAATAGTGAAATATCACATTTGTATTTAAATTTTAAAATATTAAATATATAAATTATTTTTTTATATATATTTAATATTTCATTTATTTATAGTTGATGTGAGACCAACCATTCACATTTAATCCATTAACTTTATTGGATTCAAAATAATTCGTGTCACATTAATTATAAATTTTTATTAAAATACTTAATATGTAAAATTGATGATCCATATATATAATGTAATAAAACTTTGATAAAAAAATTATGCCTCCTTTTGTTATTCTTTTACACTCGTTAAGTCTCATAAGACAGATAAATATAAGTATTAAATAATCAATAAAAAATATATTCAAAAGAGTTTTTTTACGTAATTAATTTATCAAAACGTTTTTAAAAATTTGATATTAAATCTAATGACCACCCATTTAAAGTCATAACTTTATTTTGAATGAACTTGTTCAACATATAAATAAGTGGCATCCGAAAGATTCAAACTAAAATATTTAGGGAAGCATACACATCACTAAAACTTCTAAAGTGTTTTAATTAATTATTACTTCTTCTTTTGTTAGTTCTTTTTTTGTTGTAGCTATAGATACCATGGATGGACACATGCTATGCACAAATATTGGCAAATGCTTTTTTCTGCAGTGTCACCTATCCACTTCCTAACAGAGAAAGAAAATGCCACGTTGGCTTAAGACTCTATCTATCACTGATTTGGAAACTAATTGGAACATTATTAGAAACATTAGTTTGGAATATTATAGAAATCATATTTTTAATTATTATTTGAAAATATTTGATTTATTGATTATTTTTATATTTTTATTATTTATTAAATATATTTTTAATAAAATTTTTGAAGATTATGAAGATGAAGAAGATAGAGGTATGATTCTTTGATATCTTATTTCTGCTCTTCAATGATTTGTCTTTGAAAAATTCTGAATTTGATTGTTGTTCTTGATATTGATTTTTACAATTATGAGAATAATGTAGAATGTAGGAGGTTTAACTCAATTGATAACAAGTTTCAATGTGATGCTTGCTCCAATGGTGATAGAGTTTTAGTGTAGGGAGAGGAATTAGAGAAGATGAAGTGAGAGGAGAAAATTGAGTTTTGCAATGAGTGATTTTTGAGAGTGATTAGCTTCTGATTTGGTGATAGCTAGCCTCTGATTTTGATGAGAGTGATGTGTTTATATAGATACAAATTTCAATTGTTTTGGTCAGATTTTTCGGGCGGCGGTGGTTAGTGTTAGAGGATTCAATGAACAAGTTAGTTGTGAAGTTAATGGTGTTAGATTTTCTCTTAAAGAGTTGGTTAGAGTTGTTAGTGAAATTGTTATGATAGTTAGGTGATGTTAGAGTATCTCAAACGTTGGAACTTTATGACTTGAAGTGTGGTTGAGAGTGAACTAGTGTAGTGTAATGTTACTACATAGTTGGATGCAAATTGCAAGGTGTATTGGAACTGGTTTGGAAGTGAATTGGGAGTGAAAACAAAATCTACACTACTGAAAAATGTAGTATTTTCTGCTATTGTCTCAGGTTTAACCAGTTACCAGATTTGGTGTAATCGGTTACACACCCTAAAACTAGTGTAAAAAGGCTGATTTTTGCAGGTGTAACTGGTTACTTGGTTTTGCGTAACTAGTTACATGTAGGAAAACATGTGTTTGGGGGCTGCTGAAAGTGTTGAAAAGGCAGGTGTAACTGGTTACCTGATTTTGCATAACCGGTTACATGCATAAAAAAAGGTCTTTTCTGGATCCTGAAAGGCATGGCTGAAGATGTGTAACCGGTTACCATGATTTGTGTAACTGGTTACCAACATGAAAAAATGTAATTTTTGCCTTTTGTTATTTCGTGGCATGTTGGGAATTTGACTCATTGTGCATGTTTTTTGGCATGTTTTTGCAGGTCTGACTCGTGGTGTGGTATTGAATAACACTTTAACATGATGCGGAAGCTTGAACATGAAGGGCTCATGGAGAAATGAAGCAAATAGAGTATAGTATGGTCAGTTGACTTTGATCAACCGTTTGACCCAAAAAATCAACAGTTGACCAAAAGTCAATTGGGGGTCAAATAATGTAAAAATATGTAATTTTGGTTTTCTGGGGCTATTTTGTAACTGAATGAGATTTCTTTGTAAAGACAAATAACTTCCTACTATATCTTGTATTGAACATCTGAATTTTACTCGAATGAAACTTGCATGAAATAATGAATTGTTAGACTTGACTCTAATTTGCAAAGCCTTGCAGTTCATAACCAGACCCAATATCATGATGTAGTACACCTGAACCACAAGCATCTCAGACCAAAATTATGCATAATACCAAAATACCATAGGCTAGGTTTTTAATAACACCATAACAGGAGTTGTCCAACGCTTGAACCATAAACACCGTCCTCTGAATCAATAATGCACATGGATGAATATGCCATGAATATGCAGATGAACATGCAACCAAATATGCAATGAATTTTAGGGTCAAAAGTCAGATGAATGGTAGGAATAAGGTAGGGAAATTTTTTGGGTATGACAGTTGCCCATATTTAATCTTCTCGGACCTGAAGGTATGAATAGAAATGACTTTCAGACATTTGAGATAGAAGGGGATTAAATACTAGAATATCCAAGAAATTTTCCCATTGAGAATGAATGAATGTAATGTGAGGTAAGGGTATTAGTAAGAGATTGATTATTGGATGGCAGATAGGCTTTAGGACGGTCATCTGATGAGGATTAGCTTAAGTATATGTGGGAATATGGGGCACTCGTAAAAGAAATATTAGGCATGCATGATGTATGCAGTATGCGCTTGATTTTTTTTTTATTTTGCCTCCACTAACAACTTTATTTGAAAGAGTTATGGATGGGGAAGGAACATCACATCCACTACAATTGACACCCGAAATGATGAAAACAATGAGACAACTGGCGCTAACTGATGTGAGACACGAGACGAAGGAACGTGAGACGGCGATATATGTTGTGTACAAGTGTGAGTTGGAAGTCTCACATTGCTTAGAAAAGTGGAGGTTGGACACTTTATAAGTGAGATGACTCATACACCTGTCACCTTGAGGTTTTTGATGAATATGTGGTGTCTCTTTCACTTGTGTGTTGTTCTTGACCCAATGTGGATGCTTATCATAATGACCCAATAATAAATGCCCAATGGAGGCAATGAAGGATAAACAATTTGAGATGGAGAAGCAAATACGATAATTTCTCTCACAATGCAACCAAACAAATAATTCTATTGGTGGTGATGTGGACGAAGATTTTAGTGATGATGGTGATTGGTTTTTATATTGTTATTTTATTTTTAAATATTAATTTTTTGTAAAATATTTCTAATTATTTTTAATTTTTAATCATTTTTAATCAAAATTTATATTTCTAATTATTATTTGAAAATATTCATATTTTTAATTTTAAAAAATTTAATATTTTAAGTATTATTTGAAAATATTTGATTCATTTATTAATTTTTATATTTTTATTATTTGTTAAATATATTTTTAATAAAAAAATAATCTGCGAAATAGAAATCATGTGGCAAATATAAAACATATTATCATTTTTGTGGCATGGTAAACACGACATAAATCTAACCGATATTCCATTTTGTGGCGTGGTAAACATGATGTAAAATTGATAAAATTATGTGACGTGAAATTCACGTGACAAATCTTAGGTCTGCTATACCAGCAAAATTTTATGGTGTAACGTGGCAAAGTTTTGCAACGTAAATATCATGTGGCGAAGTTGTGCCGTGATTTTCACGTAACAAAAAAGTTACTACAAGCGCTTGTGCCGCATAATTTCCCAGATCGCTAAATACTCGTTGTGACATGATTTTTCTGTTTTAACATAAAAATAACATGGTTAATAATAATTTTTTTTAGTGATTTCTCACCTCCAATAGAAATTTCAATCTCGCTCTTCCCTTAAACTTATAGTTTTGTTTGTTATTATTAATACTTCAAAACTACAATACAATAGTGAAATATCACATTTGTATTTAAATTTTAAAATATTAAATATATAAATTTATATATATATATATATATATATTATATTATATATATATATATATATATATATATATATATATATATATATATAATATTTCATTTATTTATAGTTGATGTGAGACCAATCATTCACATTATAATCCATTAATTTTATCCGATTCAAAATAATTTATGCCACATTAATTATAAATTATTAAAATATTTAATATGTAAAACTGATGATCCATATATATAATGCTATAAAATTTTGATAAAAATATTATGCCTCCTTTTATTATCTTTTTACTCTCGTTGAGTCTCATAAATTAGACAGATAAACATAAGTACTAAATAATCAATAAAAATATATTAAAAAGAGTTTTTTTAAGTAATTAATTTATCAAAACATTTTAAAAAATTTGATACTAAATCTAATGACCGCCCATTTAAAGTCATAATTTTATTTTGAATGAATTGTTCAACGTATAAATAAGTGGCATCCGAGAGATTCAAACTAAAATCTATACACATCACTAAAATTTTTGAAGTGTTTTAATTAATTATTACTTCTTCTTTTGTTAGTTCTTTTTAGTTGTAGCTATAGATACATGGATGGACACATGCTATGCACAAATATTGGCAAATGCTTTTTTCCTGCAGTGTCACCTATCCACTTCCTAATAGAGAAAGAAAATGCCACGTTGGTTTAAGACTCTGTCTATCACTGATTTGGAAACTAATTGGAACATTATTAGAAACATTAGTTAGGAATATTATAGAAATTGATTTGAGACCTTACAGTGTAGTAGTGCCAGACATTAGCACATGTTGAAATGAGGCTAAGTGGATAGTGCTTATCTCTCTCAATCATCAAAGTGGGGAAAAGGCTTCAAAAGAAAGCACCCTCTACTTTGGGTGCATTAATCCTTTTCTCTCTTGTCACAGCACATAGATTTCGTTATTTTGTGGGACATTATATCATACCAGTTACCTTATATTTTATATGATTTGTAAAACACTTTATTGGGACATTTTTAGGTTCAATCAATTCAAGCCATCGTTACAGTTTTTTTCCCCCACAGTGTTTCTCTGATAAAAGAAAAGTAATTAATAATAATGGCTTTGGTGAGAACCCGAATTTGGCCGAAAAGATGGGGTTAATTAGTGTTTATATTAGAGTTTTCTCTAAACGAAATCTTGTAGTTTTGAGTCAGATTTCATCATCTTTTATACGTTTTTTTTCTATTAATAAATATCACTTTTTTTTGTAAAGAGCGATATTCTATGAGACGTGTTTACTTGAAAACAGCCGCCACTGCCCACTGAATTTGGAGTCATTCCAATGTGCTTTTTAGAAGTTTCATTGTATAGAATTCACATTGATTTTAATTTTTCAAACTACTGAGTGTCATTGTAATGAGAAAAATAAGAAAAAGAAAAACTAAAAAGAAAAAAAAGTAAATCTATTTTAATTCAAAATATTCACGATTATAAGGATATTCAAATCGGATATAAAACAATCTTCATCTTCTTTGAAGGCATTCTAGCGGTTTTTTTACAAAAATAGTCCATTTTTTAAAGGAAATTTCCAAAATATCTCTGGTTTAAAAAAAAATCCCAAAATACCCCACTTTTAGGAGGAGTCTCCAATTGAATTGGCGATTCCTCTTAAAACTTGAATGGAGGCGCCAATTGGATTAGCTAGGGCAGGTGCCCTAGCCAATCCAATTGGCGCCCCTGTGTAGGTTTTAAGAGGAGTCACCAATTCAATTAGACACTCCTCCTAAAATGCATTTTTTATCTTATAAATAGATGCGTTGTGTGACTAATTGTTCCACATCTCATATAATCATTTGGCTATCATGTTTGGTGTTCGTCGCCGATACGGAAAGGTGATTTATGCGAGAGACAAACCTCAAATGCTGATGTTGTTTTGGAACATCACCATGTTCGATCAACTGAAGAGGGAGTTGGTTCGTTGGTTAGATGGGAAAATACCAGAAGGGGAAAAAATCAGAAGTATTGAGAGACTTGACAGTATCTTTGGTTGGGTGCGAATGAAGACTGATAAGGATGCTAGGGAAATGATGTTCGGTCGAGACGACATCAATTTGATTGTTGTAATCAGTTAGAAATATATATGTTTTCAGATGTTTTGTACTGATGTTTGTTGTGAACCTCGTTGTAACAAGAACTTAATGATATATAATGATTGAAGGTTACAAAAATACAATGTTACAAAAAGCTTAAGACCTAGATGATGCTCCTCGATTGGAACAATTGTTCTTGTTGTGTCCTGGTTGACGACAGATACTACATAATCTTATCATTTTATCTGTGGAATCCATCTCTGTTCTGATACGTGTGCTGTTTGGCCTTCCTTTCTTCTTTCTACGCATCTCGTCATTGTGCCAAACAATATCACCTTCATATGGAGGCCAGTAATCCTCCATTGGTAGTACTGAGAAGCTTTGAGTATATACATTCATGATGGTGTTGGCCTTGTACACATCAGATAATTGGCTGTAAGCATCTTGACGAGTATAAGCGCATGCTGCGATGACATGGGAGCAAGGTATGCGGAAGGCCTGGAACTTTCCACAATCGCACCAACTTCTGTTTAGTCTAACAGCGTAGGCTAAATTTGGTCTCCCCTCGTTATGGTCCATTGTTTCCTGGACGCTGAAATTTTGTCTATGACGGTCAAAGACTGTTACAGCGTGTGTACTAGCTTTGATGCTCTCCTCTTTCATGACCTTCATGTAACACTCACTGAATACTTGCCCGAATATTAACACGGCACTCCATCTTTCACCTCTGGTTGCGAACATATAAGCCAACCTATAATAGGTTGATCTTACCAAGGCGGTTATCGGCAGATTTCGAATTCCTTTGAATACCTCGTTCATGCATTCCACAATGTTTTTTGTCATGTGGCCCCATCGACAACCTCTGTCAAATGCCCTTGTCCACTGCTCTACTGGTATGTTATTTAGCCATCTCCCTGCGTCTTCATTAGACAGTATAATTTCATCACGATAATATTGAAATGACGGCTGAGTTAAAGCATACCCAGCATTCACCACCTTCTTGTGAAGATTCTTATCTTTTATAGCGCGCATGAAGTTTTGTGCAATGTGTCTGATATAGTAGACATGTGTAGAAGGAGGATCATGACATCCGTTGTCATGGTTGTTGTAGGCACTCTCAATGGCAGCATGTCTATCAAAAATCAAACAGAGATTGGCTTGTGGAGCCACATGCGTTCTGAGATGTCGAAGAAAGAAACCCCATCCACCAGTCGTTTCACCTTCAACAAGAGCAAAGGCAATGGGAAAGACATTATTGTTGCCGTCTTGTGCAACCGCCATGAGCAAAGTACCCTTGTATTTTCCGTATAACCAAGTGCCATCAATTTGAATAATAGGTTTGCAGAATGCGAAACCTTTGATGCACGGGTCAAATGCCCAAAAGAGACGGTGAAATATTCTATTACCTGTAGCACAGGTTTCGTCTGGCATCATCGCAGGCAATGTCTCCATAATTGCCACAGTTCCTGGGACATATGTTTTTAGTGCCCATAAAAATCGTGGCAATTCCTTGTATGAATCCTCCCAGTTGCCGAAAACTTGTTCAACAACCTTTGTCCTTGCAATCCAGGCTTTCTTGTAAGATGGAGTATAATTATATGTTGTTCTGATTTGGGATATAATTATACTCACCTTCACTGATGGGTCTTTATTAACCAACGGCAGAATGTCTTGACATATCAAAGTTGCGCTTAGTTTACGGTGATCTTGTTCAACGTTAGTTGCAATGCAACTGTGCAGTGGATCTATTGAAGCGATCTCCCAAGAGTCGTTTTTCTTCTTGTAAGATGCAGCCAAACGAAACTTACAAAGCATGTTACGACATTCGATAACATACCTTCTAGAATCAGTGCGTTTCACTGTAAAGTCAGCAGAGTTGTTCATGTGGAATATTTTGATTGCCAGAACACATTATTCTTTGGTACGAAACATGTCTCCCACCTTTAATTCGCCTTCTGATCTCGGATACGGATTATAGAAAACACTGTTGGATGTTTCATCATCGTGAAGATCCATATTTGTCATATGTTGAGGCGGATTGTAGACATGACTATGAGGTATTGGTGGTGGTTGATCATCATCTTTATCGTCGTTGTTCAACATGTGATCAACATGTATCTCGGTCTCCTCTTCTTCTTCATCAACGACGTCCACTTCTGCTTCTGCTTCTGGGTTGACGTCATCTAACCATTGTCGATCATCTTCACCAGATTCATCTTGACCAGTTAGTTGAGACTGTTGAGATGGTATACATGGTTGAAGAGTAATGTACAACTCAATACAGTTGCAGCCTGAATGTTCATGACTAACAAACATGTATTCAACATCTTCATCGTCTCGTACCTTAAGGGGGAAATACTTGGATTGACCATTCTAAAAAAATATTGGATTTTGATATGTGATCTTTGACACAATACCCAATCCTATAAAGGATTGTATTCTTTTTTTCAAATGCATGAAGGTTGCATTTCTCTTTATCGTGAGTCTAATGGTATCGGTGTTTCGAAAACAAAAACCATGTAGCTCAGACTCGTATGTTTCACCGTTGCAGTGAACGTTGACACTTAAATAGAGGAGAGAAGTGTCTCACATGCTAGCTAGTTCGGAGTGACGTGTCGCACATGCAAGCTACTCCGAAATGACGTGTCGCACATGCAAACTACTCCGAAATGATGTGTCAACCATGCAAGCTACTAAGAAGTGACATGTTCAGCATGAAAGAGACAAGACATCCACGTGTCAGACATGCAGACACACACTCCAAATGGATTGGCGCCCCCACTCATTCCTTGCACATGGGCGCCAATTCAAGTGGAGACACCATGCATTCAGACCTCGAAACCAAGCAATCAGACATAGGTCTTGCATGCATGTCTCTATGGAGGCGCCAATTTGAATGGCGACCCCTCTTAAAGGTTTTACATGGTCGCCAATTCAAATTGAGACACCATGCAAGCACAACTTTTCATGCTCCCATCCATTTGCCTATAAATACATCCACTCCATCAACATTTCTTCCACACTATCACTCTCACTACTTCTTCTACAATACTTCTTCTACAATTTCATCTACAACTACTTCTTGTAGTTTCATCTACACCAACCCCCCGACAAAATGTCTATCCTCACAATGGGCGAAACACATAGAGGAACGGTTGCAAACATCGCAACATATGTAAGTTTTTTCTTTTGTTAACTTTTTATCTTTCATCTTCACCAACCCCCTTTTATTTTGACATACCAACTTAGTCAAGTTTTTTATTCTTTCTTTTATAGGATGTATCAAGGTTCCGAACTCGGGTGCACGAATATGTCCATATGGACCCGATGATTCAACCTTATGTTGAACTCGCCGGTTTTAGTCATATTAGCAAGATTTTGTCTTGGTCCATGATAACAAATTCATTCTATCTTTATGCGAAAGATGGAGACCAGAGACACACACATTTTGGTTCCCAATCGGTGAGTGTACCGTGACGTTAGAAGATGTCTACATGCTTTTAGGACTACCCATTGAAGGTAAGGTTGTTAATGGTAAGACCAACTATGTAAATTCAATTTGCATGGAACTCTTAGAGACTGATTTGTTAGATGATAATGCAAGAGGTCAAGGTATACTACTCTCACGCCTTAAGTCGTACTATAATAGTTTATACTTAAATGAGCATTCTACCGAAGATTCTCGAATAATAAAAACTAGGTGTTACATTATGCTGTTAATTGGCTCATTTTTATTTCCCGAAGGTAGTGGTTCTAGCATGCATATTATGTACTTACCTCTACTTAGACATGTAGATAGAATATGAAGTTACAGTTGGGGATCTGCTTGTCTAGCCTATCTCTATAGCTCCTTATGCAAAAACTCACACAAAGACACATTTACACTTTCTGGATGTGCTGTTTTGCTACAAGCATGGGGTTGGTCAAGACTACCGTCTCTAGCACCGGTCAATAACAACCTTTTCACATTTTCGTATGCACAAAAGTAAGTTGTTTAAATTGCTATATCTTTACTTACTTCTTTAAAGTTTATTACCTCTAACTATTTTTTTTTGACTTTTTGGTGTAGATGGTCTGCACGTGGTATGAGTTACAACAGATGTCCAAGACTGTATTACTCAGCATCGCAACCTATTGGATCACCTTCGACCGACAGACATAAGCAAAATAACTTAATTATTTCGTTATATTTTGTTAACTTTTTCTACATTGATTATAATCCTATCTTCTTTCACATTTCAGTTGATTTGGCGTCCATACCTTAATTTGGATCATGACCATGAGGTCACCGCTGAAGACGCAGCCGTATGGACTGCATGCACATCGATAATACGGTTCACAACTGTGGAGATGCATAACAGTGATCGTGTGAAGCTGCAGTTCGGTATGCTCCAGAATATCCTAGATCCCCCAGCTAGCCTAGGAGAATGGCATCTGCGTAAAGTTAACGACCAATGGAACTTCAATCCATGGAAAAGCTACGCAAGATCGGAGTGTCGCAAATGGAAGCACCGTCATGACCATGTGTTAACTGACGCAGTCATGCCAACTGAAGAAAAACCAAGTCGTACTTATATGGCTTGGTACAGAACGGTTGGTTTTCAGTTCATCGCCGAGGATATGTACCTATACGACCCACGCCAGGAAACTTACACACCAGAAGGATCAACATCTAACCCCCAACAACATTGTCAGCCCGGTTACTCATAACCCCCTGTCCGTCAAACTTTCCGTTCCACAAACACACAAACATACAACCAAAACATGTCATTCACCCAACCCCAATACCAAGAGCATACCCCATACCACCACCAACAAATTGACCATCAACCTGAGACCCAACATCGCTTCGCACCCATCCCATCACCCTACCAAAGTCGCCTTAGCCAGAACACCCAACAATCATTCAACACCAACCTCCCCTCCTCCTACCGTAGCCAAGAAGGCCAAACATCACAAAACCAAAACATCCAACAACCCTATCTCTACCAAACACCCTAACAACCTTTCCAACCTTTCCTCGACGCATCGTTCCCACCCATGTCTCCCTTCAACCGTCCCGGTCGCCCATCAATGAGTCAACCACATCCCAACTTCTCTGGCATGGGTCATGAGCTCAGCTACGGAGGTACACCATCGATGCATACTGAAGAGTATGCCGACTTGTCTGAATACCTCAACGGACCTTCTCTTGTAGTTGGTAGTGACGCTCCTGGCCCCTCCGATGATCAAACACCGGTGCAGAATCGTCAACGTGGGTTAGGGCCAAGGGTTAGGGTAGCTAGAGGATGTGGGACCGGAGGTCGGTTAGGTGATCCCGGTCATCACCATTAGGTTTCTTTGTGTAAACGCCAAACTTTATTAATATCAAGTGGTCTTATATCAAATTTATCTATCACTTATACCATAAAACACAAAAGAAATGCATTTTAGGAGGAATCTCCAATTGAATTGGCGACTCCTCTTAAAACCTACACAGGGGCGCCAATTGGATTGGCTAGGGCACCTGCCATAGTCAATCCAATTGGCGCCTCCATTCAAGTTTTAAGAGGAGTCTCCAATTCAATTGGCGACTCCTCCTAAAAGTGGGGTACTTTGGGATTTTTTTTGAAATTGGGGTATTTTGGGAATTTCCTTGAAAAAATGGGTTATTTTTGTAAAAAAACCCATTCTAGCATATAATCATACCAGAATGCGAAATTACATTCAAACTCAGTTTTGCTACAAGCCACATACAAACATCAGTTTAATACTGTTAAAAATTTCCTCCACCTCCTTTACATTCCCCTTAAATATTACACCCTCGTTACTATTATAAATAAATTTGATTTTTTTTATATATTTAACAATTAATGTATCTAGATAATATATGGACTAGATAGATTAATTGTCAAATATATAAAAAAAATCAAATTTACTTATATTAGTGACTGAATGGTGTACCTCGTTTCTTCCAAACCATACGCACCGACGCATCGCCATCCAAAATAAGCTCCTTAGATTTGTTTGGAATGTTATCTTCCTTCAAAGTTCTGAAGCATAGGAAATGATAAGTTGTTGTTCCAACATGACATTCTACTGCCCTCAATCCAACAACATGCATTTTTCACACATGCAAAGAGAACGAGCAATCACTACTATAAAAAGTATTTTTAATATCGGATACGAATGCATTTTATCTCAATTGCAGTAGCGAGGTAACGAATGGGCTTCATGGAAAATAACGTCTTATCACCTTGATTATTTAAACACGAATTAATTTTCACATGGATTCGAACCACGACATCTGCATTTTTATTATTTACAAAATTAACGTCTCATACATCTCGGTTTATAATAAAATCGAGGGGTAAGATAAATTGTTTTTTTTAATTGAAATTCGTTACATTGTTACACAGAAAAAAAATAAAAATATTTTGTTTATAAACTACAATGTTTATCCAGAATATTACAAGGTTTATAATAAAATATTTTGTATATATTTTGTTCCAACTTTTAAAAGAATTATTTGTTCCACATAATGAAAAAATATTTTTCAGTACTTACAATTCATCATAGAGAATTTTTACAAGCTTCTAAATAGAACAACAACAACAACATCAACATCATTTTGTGAGATGGGTCCCAAAAAAATGATGCTTTCAAGTTTGGAGCGGCTACATATAAGTTAGGATTATGGTCAAATTTATTTAACGATTACTTTTATAGTAAAATGCTATTTATCTTATCCCTCGGTTATTAAGGAAGCCGACATGATATATCATTTAGTTTTAAAAAAATTATAATAATTAAAAAAAGTTTTCTGAATTGTTTTTCCCCTCAGATTTTTTGAATAACTGAGGTAATATGTGATTTCTATTTCTAAAACAAATAAATCATGGCGTGCATATCCACAAGAATAACAATGATCATCCATATTAAAAAATATAACATATCTTTTGGATTTTTAAGGAGGCGTTTGAGCTTCTCTGATTGTTTCACTTCCTATTCTCCATATTATTTAAACATTATTCCTACTTTCAACTTCTCATTTCCAACTCTTTGTGTCTTTAAACCTAGTTCCAAAGTATTTTCTTTTTTTCAAAAATATCTTCAACAATCTTAGATGAAAATCTTTTGTTCGTTATCAATGAAATATTTGTTGATTTCGATGATTTAAAAGACAAAGGTTTTGATCTAAGAAAAAATATTCGCAAATAAAAGTTGAATGGTTACTTTGACATTCTTCATGGACCCATCTACATTAATCTCGTTAAAGAGCTCTGGGTAAATGTCTCTGTTGGGCCATCTAGTCATGATGTTGAGTCAATTCATTCCTAGGTCAATGACTTTCCTATTACAAATACTCAGTCACTTATTGCTCAGACAATAAAATATGAAGAATGAGGTTGTGTTGAACATTATAGATTCAAAAATACCTATAAAGATCACATTCGCCCAATTCATGCAAACTACGATAATCTCAGCAGTTCTGCTACTCTACGATAAATTGAAAAAGTTTTGTATCAACTTCTAGTGTCAAATCGATGTCCAAGAGAGAAAGAACTGTAAACTCTTACTTGAAATGACAAGCATATCTTATTATTTCTTACCCAAGAACATCATAGTTAATCTTCCTCTTACCGTTTTTAATTTCTTAAAGGAAATGATAATCATCTCTATGGAGGAAATGACTTTCCTCATACCATATGGAAGATTTGTTTATGAACTTTTCTCTCAATTAGGGATAGTTAATAGTGATACTATTAAAGTTGAGTGGAGTCAAAAATTTGAACATGTGGAATAGTTATCCAATTACAACAATCTCTTCCTGACCTCCATATATCAAGAATGAGTCCTTAGTCCTTCTAAAATACTTAAGGGTATTCTTGACAGCTACCCAATGAGCATCACCGGGATCAGATTGGTACCTACTCGTTGCACTTAAAGCATACGAGACATATGGTCGAGTATATAACATGGCATACATGATAGATCCTATTGCAGATGCATATGGAATCTTATTCATGCGATCCCTTTCTTCCTTTGTCGAAGGGGATTGTGTTTTTGATAGACACAAGCCATGTTGCATAGGTATGAATCCTTTCTTGGAATCATGCATATTAAAGCATCTCAGCACTTTGTCTATGTATGTACTCTGACTTAGGCCAAGCAGTTTTTATGATTTATCTCTATAGATCCTGATTCCTAATATATAGGTTGCTTCACCTAGGTCCTTCATAGAAAAGCATTTCCCCAACCAAGACTTTACTTGTTGTAGGGTATGGACATCGTTTCCAATGATTAATATGTCATCTACGTATAATACCAGGAAAACGATCATGCTCCCACTAACCTTCTTGTAGACACAAGGCTCATCTTCGTTCTTGATGAATCCATATTGTTTTACTGTTTCATCAAAACGAAGATTCTAGCTTCTAGAAGCTTTCTTCAATCCATAGATTGATCTTTGTAACTTACATATCTTTTGGGCTTCTTCTGGTATGCCAAATCCTTCAGGTTGTGTCATGTACATATCCTTAAGAAGATTCCCATTAAGGAAAGAAGTTTTGGCATCCATCTGCCATATTTCATAATCATGATATGCAACGATAGCAAGTAAAATCCGAACAGATTTAAGCATTGCAACTGGTGAAAAGGTTTTATCATAGTTAACCCCATGAGTGTTTATATCCTTTTGCAATCAGTCTTGCCTTATATGTATGTACCTTACCATCCATGTCAGTCTTCTTTTTGAAGACCCATTTTCATCCTATAGGGTTAACTCCTACAGGAGGCTCTACCAAGGTCCAAACTTGGTTTCTGTACATGGAATCCATTTCAGATTTCATGGCTTCTAGCCACTTCTCAGACTCAGGACCAGTTATGGCCTCTTGGTAGGTCACAGGCTCATCTTGATCCATGAGTAATACATCACCTTGATCAGTTATGAGATTTCAATATCTCTCAGGTAGGTGATGTATCATGCTTGACCTACGTTGGTCTTGTTCTACTTGAGCAGGTTGCTCTTCCACAACTACTTGTGTTTCCTGCTCTAATTCCTCCATAGGTGTATCAATGCTTTGTGATTCTTGAATTTCTTCAAGCTCTACTTTCCTCCCACTGATTCCTTTGGAAATAAAATCCTTTTCTAGGAAAACTCCAGTTCGAGCGACAAACATTTTGCACTCAGAAGGATTGTAGAAGTAATACCCTCTTGTTTCTTTCGAATACCCCACAAATAAGCATTTGTCAGATTTGGGCTCAAGCTTAGTTGAAATTTTTCGTTTCACATAAACTCTGCAACCCCAAATCTTCATGTAATACATATGTGGTTTCTTACCACTCCATATCTTATATGGTGTCTTCTTAACCTTTTTGGATGGAACACGGTTAAGTGTGTAAGCTGCTGTCAATAGTGCATGTCCCCAAAAGGAGTTTGAAAGATCATCGTGACTCATCATGGATCGGACCATGGCTAACAAGGTTTGATTTCTTCTATCAGATACACCGTTCCATTGGGGTGTTCCCGGAGGAGTAAGTTGGGATAGGATCCCACACTCTTTCAGATGGTCATCAAACTCTATGCTTAAATACTCACCACCTCAATCTGATCGAAGAGTTTTAATATTCTTACCTAGTTGGTTTTGTACTTCATTCTTGAATTACTTGAACTTTTCAAAGGACTCTGATTTTTGTTTCATTAAATACACATAACCATATCTACTGAAATCATCAGTAAATGTGATGAAGTACTGAAAACCTCCTCTGGCTGGTATGTTCAGTGGTCCACATACATCAGTATGTATGAGGGCCAAAATATCATTAGCTCTTTCACCTTTTCCTGTGAATGGATACTTTTTCATCTTTCCAATTAAACAAGATCTGCATGTCTCATATGATTCATAATCAAAAGAGTCCAAGAGTCCATCTTTATGGAGTTTGGAAATGCGTTTCTCATTTATGTGGCCTAATCGACAATGCCAAAGGCAAGTTGGATTTAACTCATTAGGTTTCATCCTTTTAGTATTAATGTTATAAATAGGCATTTCAAGATCAAGGACATATAGTTTATTGTTCATTTGTGCAGTAGCATAGAATATATCATTCAAATAAATGGAGCAACAATTGTTCTTTATTATAAATGAAAAACCAAACTTGTCTAAATAAGAAACAAAAATAATATTTCTGCTAATTGCAGGTACATGATAACAGTTCTCTAACTGAATTGTTAAACAACTAGGTAAAGTCAATACATAAGTTCCTACGGCTAAAGCAGCAACCTTTGCTCTATTGCCAACTTGTAGGTCAACTTCACCTTTTGCCAAATCTCTACTCCTTTTTAGCCCCTGCACATTGGTACAAATGTGAGAACCGCATCCAGTATCTAATACCCATGATGCAGAAGTAGATAAATTAATTTCAATAACAAAAATACTTGAAGTTGAAGTCTCTACTCCATTCTTCTTATCTTCTAGGTACTTTGGGCAGTTTCTCTTCCAGTGTCCGATCTTACCGCAATGGAAGCAGGTGCCTTCCTTTACTATGCCTCCACTAGGCTTCAAAGCAGGAGCAGTGGGTTTGGGTTTGGAAACTTCCTTGCCTTTCCCTTTGTCACTCTGCTTGGTGGGTCTTTTGTTCTGTCTCTTTCCATTTCCGATCATCATAATGGACTTCCCTTTT